>NW_028233557.1:0-48473 GCF_054856555.1 Leptonotus elevatus | reverse complement strand
ATGCATTTTCAGCCCGATTGTACACTTCAGGTGAAAATGTCAAAATCTTCAAAATGAGCAAAAGCACAATGAAATTAATGCTTGAATCATCTTCATTTTGCTAAAATACACTAATGACAGCAAAAAGTTTGAGTCTACAACATTTAGTTAAGATGTGAGAGCCAAAATGAACTTTTTATGGCTTTAAATGCATTTTCAGCCCCTAATTGTACACTTCAGGTGAAAATGTCAAAATCTTCAAAATGAGCAAAAGCACAATGAAATTAATGCTTGAATCATCTTCATTTTGCTAAATACACTAATGACAGCAAAAAGTTTGAGTCTACAACATTTAGTTAAGGTGTGAGAGCCAAAATGAACTTTTTATGGCTTTAAATGCATTTTCAGCCCCTAATTGTACACTTCAGGTGAAAATGTCAAAATCTTCAAAATGAGCAAAAGCACAATAAAATTAATGCTTCAATCATCTTCATTTTGCTAAAATATACTAATGACAGCAAAAAGTTTGAGTCTACAACATTTAGTTAAGGTGTGAGAGCCAAAATGAACTTTTTATTGCTTTAAACGCGTTTTCAGCCCCTAATTGTACACTTCAGGTGAAAATGTCAAAATCTTCAAAATGAGCAAAAGCACAATGAAATTAATGCTTGAATCATCTTCATTTTGCTAAAATACACTAATGACAGCAAAAAGTTTGAGTCTACAACATTTAGTTAAGGTGTGAGAGCCAAAACGAACTTTTTATGGCTTTAAATGCATTTTCAGCCTGATTGTACACTTCAGGTGAAAATGTCAAAATCTTCAAAATGAGCAAAAGCACAATGAAATTAATGGTTGAATCATCTTCATTTTGCTAACATACACTAATGACAGCAAAAAGTTTGAGTCTACAACATTTAGTTAAGGTGTGAGAGCCAAAATGAACTTTTTATGGCTTTAAATGCATTTTCAGCCCGATTGTACACTTCAGGTGAAAATGTCAAAATCTTCAAAATGAGCAAAAGCACAATGAAATTAATGCTTGAATCATCTTCATTTTGCTAAAATACACTAATGACAGCAAAAAGTTTGAGTCTACAACATTTAGTTAAGATGTGAGAGCCAAAATGAACTTTTTATGGCTTTAAATGCATTTTCAGCCCCTAATTGTACACTTCAGGTGAAAATGTCAAAATCTTCAAAATGAGCAAAAGCACAATGAAATTAATGCTTGAATCATCTTCATTTTGCTAAATACACTAATGACAGCAAAAAGTTTGAGTCTACAACATTTAGTTAAGGTGTGAGAGCCAAAATGAACTTTTTATGGCTTTAAATGCATTTTCAGCCCCTAATTGTACACTTCAGGTGAAAATGTCAAAATCTTCAAAATGAGCAAAAGCACAATAAAATTAATGCTTCAATCATCTTCATTTTGCTAAAATATACTAATGACAGCAAAAAGTTTGAGTCTACAACATTTAGTTAAGGTGTGAGAGCCAAAATGAACTTTTTATTGCTTTAAACGCGTTTTCAGCCCCTAATTGTACACTTCAGGTGAAAATGTCAAAATCTTCAAAATGAGCAAAAGCACAATGAAATTAATGCTTGAATCATCTTCATTTTGCTAAAATACACTAATGACAGCAAAAAGTTTGAGTCTACAACATTTAGTTAAGGTGTGAGAGCCAAAACGAACTTTTTATGGCTTTAAATGCATTTTCAGCCTGATTGTACACTTCAGGTGAAAATGTCAAAATCTTCAAAATGAGCAAAAGCACAATGAAATTAATGCTTGAATCATCTTCATTTTGCTAACATACACTAATGACAGCAAAAAGTTTGAGTCTACAACATTTAGTTAAGGTGTGAGAGCCAAAATGAACTTTTTATGGCTTTAAATGCATTTTCAGCCCGATTGTACACTTCAGGTGAAAATGTCAAAATCTTCAAAATGAGCAAAAGCACAATAAAATTAATGCTTGAATCATCTTCATTTTGCTAAAATATACTAATGACAGCAAAAAGTTTGAGTCTACAACATTTAGTTAAGGTGTGAGAGCCAAAATGAACTTTTTATTGCTTTAAACGCGTTTTCAGCCCCTAATTGTACACTTCAGGTGAAAATGTCAAAATCTTCAAAATGAGCAAATGCACAATGAAATTAATGCTTGAATCATCTTCATTTTGCTAACATACACTAATGACAGCAAAAAGTTTGAGTCTACAACATTTAGTTAAGGTGTGAGAGCCAAAATGAACTTTTTATGGCTTTAAATGCATTTTCAGCCCGATTGTACACTTCAGGTGAAAATGTCAAAATCTTCAAAATGAGCAAAAGCACAATGAAATTAATGCTTGAATCATCTTCATTTTGCTAAAATACACTAATGACAGCAAAAAGTTTGAGTCTACAACATTTAGTTAAGGTGTGAGAGCCAAAATGAACTTTTTATGGCTTTAAATGCATTTTCAGCCTGATTGTACACTTCAGGTGAAAATGTCAAAATCTTCAAAATGAGCAAAAGCACAATGAAATTAATGCTTGAATCATCTTCATTTTGCTAAAATACACTAATGACAGCAAAAAGTTTGAGTCTACAACATTGAGTTAAGGTGTGAGAGCCAAAATGAACTTTTTATGGCTTTAAATGCATTTTCAGCCCGATTGTACACTTCAGGTGAAAATGTCAAAATCTTCAAAATGAGCAAAAGCACAATGAAATTAATGCTTGAATCATCTTCATTTTGCTAAAATACACTAATGACAGCAAAAAGTTTGAGTCTACAACATTTAGTTAAGGTGTGAGAGCCAAAATGAACTTTTTATGGCTTTAAATGCATTTTCAGCCTGATTGTACACTTCAGGTGAAAATGTCAAAATCTTCAAAATGAGCAAAAGCACAATGAAATTAATGGTTGAATCATCTTCATTTTGCTAACATACACTAATGACAGCAAAAAGTTTGAGTCTACAACATTTAGTTAAGGTGTGAGAGCCAAAATGAACTTTTTATGGCTTTAAATGCATTTTCAGCCTGATTGTACACTTCAGGTGAAAATGTCAAAATCTTCAAAATGAGCAAAAGCACAATGAAATTAATGCTTGAATCATCTTCATTTTGCTAAAATACACTAATGACAGCAAAAAGTTTGAGTCTACAACATTTAGTTAAGGTGTGAGAGCCAAAATGAACTTTTTATGGCTTTAAATGCATTTTCAGCCTGATTGTACACTTCAGGTGAAAATGTCAAAATCTTCAAAATGAGCAAAAGCACAATGAAATTAATGCTTGAATCATCTTCATTTTGCTAACATACACTAATGACAGCAAAAAGTTTGAGTCTACAACATTTAGTTAAGGTGTGAGAGCCAAAATGAACTTTTTATTGCTTTAAACGCGTTTTCAGCCCCTAATTGTACACTTCAGGTGAAAATGTCAAAATCTTCAAAATGAGCAAAAGCACAATGAAATTAATGCTTGAATCATCTTCATTTTGCTAAAATACACTAATGACAGCAAAAAGTTTGAGTCTACAACATTTAGTTAAGGTGTGAGAGCCAAAATGAACTTTTTATGGCTTTAAATGCATTTTCAGCCCGATTGTACACTTCAGGTGAAAATGTCAAAATCTTCAAAATGAGCAAAAGCACAATGAAATTAATGCTTGAATCATCTTCATTTTGCTAAAATACACTAATGACAGCAAAAAGTTTGAGTCTACAACATTTAGTTAAGGTGTGAGAGCCAAAATGAACTTTTTATGGCTTTAAATGCATTTTCAGCCCGATTGTACACTTCAGGTGAAAATGTCAAAATCTTCAAAATGAGCAAAAGCACAATGAAATTAATGCTTGAATCATCTTCATTTTGCTAAAATACACTAATGACAGCAAAAAGTTTGAGTCTACAACATTTAGTTAAGGTGTGAGAGCCAAAATGAACTTTTTATGGCTTTAAATGCATTTTCAGCCTGATTGTACACTTCAGGTGAAAATGTCAAAATCTTAAAAATGAGCAAAAGCACAATGAAATTAATGGTTGAATCATCTTCATTTTGCTAACATACACTAATGACAGCAAAAAGTTTGAGTCTACAACATTTAGTTAAGGTGTGAGAGCCAAAATGAACTTTTTATGGCTTTAAATGCATTTTCAGCCTGATAGTACACTTCAGGTGAAAATGTCAAAATCTTCAAAATGAGCAAAAGCACAATGAAATTAATGCTTGAATCATCTTCATTTTGCTAAAATACACTAATGACAGCAAAAAGTTTGAGTCTACAACATTTAGTTAAGGTGTGAGAGCCAAAATGAACTTTTTATGGCTTTAAATGCATTTTCAGCCCGATTGTACACTTCAGGTGAAAATGTCAAAATCTTCAAAATGAGCAAAAGCACAATGAAATTAATGCTTGAATCATCTTCATTTTGCTAAAATACACTAATGACAGCAAAAAGTTTGAGTCTACAACATTTAGTTAAGGTGTGAGAGCCAAAATGAACTTTTTATGGCTTTAAATGCATTTTCAGCCTGATTGTACACTTCAGGTGAAAATGTCAAAATCTTCAAAATGAGCAAAAGCACAATGAAATTAATGCTTGAATCATCTTCATTTTGCTAACATACACTAATGACAGCAAAAAGTTTGAGTCTACAACATTTAGTTAAGGTGTGAGAGCCAAAATGAACTTTTTATGGCTTTAAATGCATTTTCAGCCCGATTGTACACTTCAGGTGAAAATGTCAAAATCTTCAAAATGAGCAAAAGCACAATGAAATTAATGCTTGAATCATCTTCATTTTGCTAAAATACACTAATGACAGCAAAAAGTTTGAGTCTACAACATTTAGTTAAGGTGTGAGAGCCAAAATGAACTTTTTATGGCTTTAAATGCATTTTCAGCCTGATTGTACACTTCAGGTGAAAATGTCAAAATCTTCAAAATGAGCAAAAGCACAATGAAATTAATGCTTGAATCATCTTCATTTTGCTAACATACACTAATGACAGCAAAAAGTTTGAGTCTACAACATTTAGTTAAGGTGTGAGAGCCAAAATGAACTTTTTATTGCTTTAAACGCGTTTTCAGCCCCTAATTGTACACTTCAGGTGAAAATGTCAAAATCTTCAAAATGAGCAAAAGCACAATGAAATTAATGCTTGAATCATCTTCATTTTGCTAAAATACACTAATGACAGCAAAAAGTTTGAGTCTACAACATTTAGTTAAGGTGTGAGAGCCAAAATGAACTTTTTATGGCTTTAAATGCATTTTCAGCCCGATTGTACACTTCAGGTGAAAATGTCAAAATCTTCAAAATGAGCAAAAGCACAATGAAATTAATGCTTGAATCATCTTCATTTTGCTAAAATACACTAATGACAGCAAAAAGTTTGAGTCTACAACATTTAGTTAAGGTGTGAGAGCCAAAATGAACTTTTTATGGCTTTAAATGCATTTTCAGCCCGATTGTACACTTCAGGTGAAAATGTCAAAATCTTCAAAATGAGCAAAAGCACAATGAAATTAATGCTTGAATCATCTTCATTTTGCTAAAATACACTAATGACAGCAAAAAGTTTGAGTCTACAACATTTAGTTAAGGTGTGAGAGCCAAAATGAACTTTTTATGGCTTTAAATGCATTTTCAGCCCCTAATTGTACACTTCAGGTGAAAATGTCAAAATCTTCAAAATGAGCAAAAGCACAATAAAATTAATGCTTCAATCATCTTCATTTTGCTAAAATATACTAATGACAGCAAAAAGTTTGAGTCTACAACATTTAGTTAAGGTGTGAGAGCCAAAATGAACTTTTTATGGCTTTAAATGCATTTTCAGCCCGATTGTACACTTCAGGTGAAAATGTCAAAATCTTCAAAATGAGCAAAAGCACAATGAAATTAATGCTTGAATCATCTTCATTTTGCTAAAATACACTAATGACAGCAAAAAGTTTGAGTCTACAACATTTAGTTAAGGTGTGAGAGCCAAAATGAACTTTTTATGGCTTTAAATGCATTTTCAGCCCGATTGTACACTTCAGGTGAAAATGTCAAAATCTTCAAAATGAGCAAAAGCACAATGAAATTAATGCTTGAATCATCTTCATTTTGCTAAAATACACTAATGACAGCAAAAAGTTTGAGTCTACAACATTTAGTTAAGGTGTGAGAGCCAAAATGAACTTTTTATGGCTTTAAATGCATTTTCAGCCTGATTGTACACTTCAGGTGAAAATGTCAAAATCTTCAAAATGAGCAAAAGCACAATGAAATTAATGCTTGAATCATCTTCATTTTGCTAACATACACTAATGACAGCAAAAAGTTTGAGTCTACAACATTTAGTTAAGGTGTGAGAGCCAAAATGAACTTTTTATTGCTTTAAACGCGTTTTCAGCCCCTAATTGTACACTTCAGGTGAAAATGTCAAAATCTTCAAAATGAGCAAAAGCACAATGAAATTAATGCTTGAATCATCTTCATTTTGCTAAAATACACTAATGACAGCAAAAAGTTTGAGTCTACAACATTTAGTTAAGGTGTGAGAGCCAAAATGAACTTTTTATGGCTTTAAATGCATTTTCAGCCTGATTGTACACTTCAGGTGAAAATGTCAAAATCTTCAAAATGAGCAAAAGCACAATGAAATTAATGCTTGAATCATCTTCATTTTGCTAACATACACTAATGACAGCAAAAAGTTTGAGTCTACAACATTTAGTTAAGGTGTGAGAGCCAAAATGAAATTTTTATTGCTTTAAACGCGTTTTCAGCCCCTAATTGTACACTTCAGGTGAAAATGTCAAAATCTTCAAAATGAGCAAAAGCACAATGAAATTAATGCTTGAATCATCTTCATTTTGCTAAAATACACTAATGACAGCAAAAAGTTTGAGTCTACAACATTTAGTTAAGGTGTGAGAGCCAAAATGAACTTTTTATGGCTTTAAATGCATTTTCAGCCCGATTGTACACTTCAGGTGAAAATGTCAAAATCTTCAAAATGAGCAAAAGCACAATGAAATTAATGCTTGAATCATCTTCATTTTGCTAAAATACACTAATGACAGCAAAAAGTTTGAGTCTACAACATTTAGTTAAGGTGTGAGAGCCAAAATGAACTTTTTATGGCTTTAAATGCATTTTCAGCCCGATTGTACACTTCAGGTGAAAATGTCAAAATCTTCAAAATGAGCAAAAGCACAATGAAATTAATGCTTGAATCATCTTCATTTTGCTAAAATACACTAATGACAGCAAAAAGTTTGAGTCTACAACATTTAGTTAAGGTGTGAGAGCCAAAATGAACTTTTTATGGCTTTAAATGCATTTTCAGCCCGATTGTACACTTCAGGTGAAAATGTCAAAATCTTCAAAATGAGCAAAAGCACAATGAAATTAATGCTTGAATCATCTTCATTTTGCTAAAATACACTAATGACAGCAAAAAGTTTGAGTCTACAACATTTAGTTAAGGTGTGAGAGCCAAAATGAACTTTTTATGGCTTTAAATGCATTTTCAGCCCCTAATTGTACACTTCAGGTGAAAATGTCAAAATCTTCAAAATGAGCAAAAGCACAATAAAATTAATGCTTCAATCATCTTCATTTTGCTAAAATATACTAATGACAGCAAAAAGTTTGAGTCTACAACATTTAGTTAAGGTGTGAGAGCCAAAATGAACTTTTTATTGCTTTAAACGCGTTTTCAGCCCCTAATTGTACACTTCAGGTGAAAATGTCAAAATCTTCAAAATGAGCAAAAGCACAATGAAATTAATGCTTGAATCATCTTCATTTTGCTAAAATACACTAATGACAGCAAAAAGTTTGAGTCTACAACATTTAGTTAAGGTGTGAGAGCCAAAATGAACTTTTTATTGCTTTAAACGCGTTTTCAGCCCCTAATTGTACACTTCAGGTGAAAATGTCAAAATCTTCAAAATGAGCAAAAGCACAATGAAATTAATGCTTGAATCATCTTCATTTTGCTAAAATACACTAATGACAGCAAAAAGTTTGAGTCTACAACATTTAGTTAAGGTGTGAGAGCCAAAACGAACTTTTTATGGCTTTAAATGCATTTTCAGCCTGATTGTACACTTCAGGTGAAAATGTCAAAATCTTCAAAATGAGTAAAAGCACAATGAAATTAATGCTTGAATCATCTTCATTTTGCTAACATACACTAATGACAGCAAAAAGTTTGAGTCTACAACATTTAGTTAAGGTGTGAGAGCCAAAATGAACTTTTTATGGCTTTAAATGCATTTTCAGCCCGATTGTACACTTCAGGTGAAAATGTCAAAATCTTCAAAATGAGCAAAAGCACAATAAAATTAATGCTTGAATCATCTTCATTTTGCTAAAATATACTAATGACAGCAAAAAGTTTGAGTCTACAACATTTAGTTAAGGTGTGAGAGCCAAAATGAACTTTTTATTGCTTTAAACGCGTTTTCAGCCCCTAATTGTACACTTCAGGTGAAAATGTCAAAATCTTCAAAATGAGCAAAAGCACAATGAAATTAATGCTTGAATCATCTTCATTTTGCTAAAATACACTAATGACAGCAAAAAGTTTGAGTCTACAACATTTAGTTAAGGTGTGAGAGCCAAAATGAACTTTTTATGGCTTTAAATGCATTTTCAGCCCGATTGTACACTTCAGGTGAAAATGTCAAAATCTTCAAAATGAGCAAAAGCACAATGAAATTAATGCTTGAATCATCTTCATTTTGCTAAAATACACTAATGACAGCAAAAAGTTTGAGTCTACAACATTTAGTTAAGGTGTGAGAGCCAAAATGAACTTTTTATGGCTTTAAATGCATTTTCAGCCCGATTGTACACTTCAGGTGAAAATGTCAAAATCTTCAAAATGAGCAAAAGCACAATGAAATTAATGCTTGAATCATCTTCATTTTGCTAAAATACACTAATGACAGCAAAAAGTTTGAGTCTACAACATTTAGTTAAGGTGTGAGAGCCAAAATGAACTTTTTATGGCTTTAAATGCATTTTCAGCCTGATTGTACACTTCAGGTGAAAATGTCAAAATCTTCAAAATGAGCAAAAGCACAATGAAATTAATGGTTGAATCATCTTCATTTTGCTAACATACACTAATGACAGCAAAAAGTTTGAGTCTACAACATTTAGTTGAGGTGTGAGAGCCAAAATGAACTTTTTATGGCTTTAAATGCATTTTCAGCCTGATTGTACACTTCAGGTGAAAATGTCAAAATCTTCAAAATGAGCAAAAGCACAATGAAATTAATGCTTGAATCATCTTCATTTTGCTAAAATACACTAATGACAGCAAAAAGTTTGAGTCTACAACATTTAGTTAAGGTGTGAGAGCCAAAATGAACTTTTTATGGCTTTAAATGCATTTTCAGCCCGATTGTACACTTCAGGTGAAAATGTCAAAATCTTCAAAATGAGCAAAAGCACAATGAAATTAATGCTTGAATCATCTTCATTTTGCTAAAATACACTAATGACAGCAAAAAGTTTGAGTCTACAACATTTAGTTAAGGTGTGAGAGCCAAAATGAACTTTTTATGGCTTTAAATGCATTTTCAGCCTGATTGTACACTTCAGGTGAAAATGTCAAAATCTTCAAAATGAGCAAAAGCACAATGAAATTAATGCTTGAATCATCTTCATTTTGCTAACATACACTAATGACAGCAAAAAGTTTGAGTCTACAACATTTAGTTAAGGTGTGAGAGCCAAAATGAACTTTTTATTGCTTTAAACGCGTTTTCAGCCCCTAATTGTACACTTCAGGTGAAAATGTCAAAATCTTCAAAATGAGCAAAAGCACAATGAAATTAATGCTTGAATCATCTTCATTTTGCTAAAATACACTAATGACAGCAAAAAGTTTGAGTCTACAACATTTAGTTAAGGTGTGAGAGCCAAAATGAACTTTTTATGGCTTTAAATGCATTTTCAGCCCGATTGTACACTTCAGGTGAAAATGTCAAAATCTTCAAAATGAGCAAAAGCACAATGAAATTAATGCTTGAATCATCTTCATTTTGCTAAAATACACTAATGACAGCAAAAAGTTTGAGTCTACAACATTTAGTTAAGGTGTGAGAGCCAAAATGAACTTTTTATTGCTTTAAACGCGTTTTCAGCCCCTAATTGTACACTTCAGGTGAAAATGTCAAAATCTTCAAAATGAGCAAAAGCACAATGAAATTAATGCTTGAATCATCTTCATTTTGCTAAAATACACTAATGACAGCAAAAAGTTTGAGTCTACAACATTTAGTTAAGGTGTGAGAGCCAAAATGAACTTTTTATTGCTTTAAACGCGTTTTCAGCCCCTAATTGTACACTTCAGGTGAAAATGTCAAAATCTTCAAAATGAGCAAAAGCACAATGAAATTAATGCTTGAATCATCTTCATTTTGCTAAAATACACTAATGACAGCAAAAAGTTTGAGTCTACAACATTTACTTAAGGTGTGAGAGCCAAAATGAAATTTTTATTGCTTTAAATGCATTTTCAGCCCGATTGTACACTTCAGGTGAAAATGTCAAAATCTTCAAAATGAGCAAAAGCACAATGAAATTAATGCTTGAATCATCTTCATTTTGCTAAAATACACTAATGACAGCAAAAAGTTTGAGTCTACAACATTTAGTTAAGGTGTGAGAGCCAAAATGAACTTTTTATGGCTTTAAATGCATTTTCAGCCTGATTGTACACTTCAGGTGAAAATGTCAAAATCTTCAAAATGAGCAAAAGCACAATGAAATTAATGCTTGAATCATCTTCATTTTGCTAAAATACACTAATGACAGCAAAAAGTTTGAGTCTACAACATTTAGTTAAGGTGTGAGAGCCAAAATGAACTTTTTATTGCTTTAAACGCGTTTTCAGCCCCTAATTGTACACTTCAGGTGAAAATGTCAAAATCTTCAAAATGAGCAAAAGCACAATGAAATTAATGCTTGAATCATCTTCATTTTGCTAAAATACACTAATGACAGCAAAAAGTTTGAGTCTACAACATTTAGTTAAGGTGTGAGAGCCAAAATGAACTTTTTATGGCTTTAAATGCATTTTCAGCCTGATTGTACACTTCAGGTGAAAATGTCAAAATCTTCAAAATGAGCAAAAGCACAATGAAATTAATGCTTGAATCATCTTCATTTTGCTAACATACACTAATGACAGCAAAAAGTTTGAGTCTACAACATTTAGTTAAGGTGTGAGAGCCAAAATGAACTTTTTATGGCTTTAAATGCATTTTCAGCCCGATTGTACACTTCAGGTGAAAATGTCAAAATCTTCAAAATGAGCAAAAGCACAATGAAATTAATGCTTGAATCATCTTCATTTTGCTAAAATACACTAATGACAGCAAAAAGTTTGAGTCTACAACATTTAGTTAAGGTGTGAGAGCCAAAATGAACTTTTTATGGCTTTAAATGCATTTTCAGCCTGATTGTACACTTCAGGTGAAAATGTCAAAATCTTCAAAATGAGCAAAAGCACAATGAAATTAATGGTTGAATCATCTTCATTTTGCTAACATACACTAATGACAGCAAAAAGTTTGAGTCTACAACATTTAGTTAAGGTGTGAGAGCCAAAATGAACTTTTTATGGCTTTAAATGCATTTTCAGCCTGATTGTACACTTCAGGTGAAAATGTCAAAATCTTCAAAATGAGCAAAAGCACAATGAAATTAATGCTTGAATCATCTTCATTTTGCTAAAATACACTAATGACAGCAAAAAGTTTGAGTCTACAACATTTAGTTAAGGTGTGAGAGCCAAAATGAACTTTTTATGGCTTTAAATGCATTTTCAGCCCGATTGTACACTTCAGGTGAAAATGTCAAAATCTTCAAAATGAGCAAAAGCACAATGAAATTAATGCTTGAATCATCTTCATTTTGCTAAAATACACTAATGACAGCAAAAAGTTTGAGTCTACAACATTTAGTTAAGGTGTGAGAGCCAAAATGAACTTTTTATGGCTTTAAATGCATTTTCAGCCTGATTGTACACTTCAGGTGAAAATGTCAAAATCTTCAAAATGAGCAAAAGCACAATGAAATTAATGCTTGAATCATCTTCATTTTGCTAACATACACTAATGACAGCAAAAAGTTTGAGTCTACAACATTTAGTTAAGGTGTGAGAGCCAAAATGAACTTTTTATTGCTTTAAACGCGTTTTCAGCCCCTAATTGTACACTTCAGGTGAAAATGTCAAAATCTTCAAAATGAGCAAAAGCACAATGAAATTAATGCTTGAATCATCTTCATTTTGCTAAAATACACTAATGACAGCAAAAAGTTTGAGTCTACAACATTTAGTTAAGGTGTGAGAGCCAAAATGAACTTTTTATGGCTTTAAATGCATTTTCAGCCCGATTGTACACTTCAGGTGAAAATGTTAAAATCTTCAAAATGAGCAAAAGCACAATGAAATTAATGCTTGAATCATCTTCATTTTGCTAAAATACACTAATGACAGCAAAAAGTTTGAGTCTACAACATTTAGTTAAGGTGTGAGAGCCAAAATGAACTTTTTATGGCTTTAAATGCATTTTCAGCCCGATTGTACACTTCAGGTGAAAATGTCAAAATCTTCAAAATGAGCAAAAGCACAATGAAATTAATGCTTGAATCATCTTCATTTTGCTAAAATACACTAATGACAGCAAAAAGTTTGAGTCTACAACATTTAGTTAAGGTGTGAGAGCCAAAATGAACTTTTTATGGCTTTAAATGCATTTTCAGCCTGATTGTACACTTCAGGTGAAAATGTCAAAATCTTCAAAATGAGCAAAAGCACAATGAAATTAATGGTTGAATCATCTTCATTTTGCTAACATACACTAATGACAGCAAAAAGTTTGAGTCTACAACATTTAGTTAAGGTGTGAGAGCCAAAATGAAATTTTTATTGCTTTAAACGCGTTTTCAGCCCCTAATTGTACACTTCAGGTGAAAATGTCAAAATCTTCAAAATGAGCAAAAGCACAATGAAATTAATGCTTGAATCATCTTCATTTTGCTAAAATACACTAATGACAGCAAAAAGTTTGAGTCTACAACATTTAGTTAAGGTGTGAGAGCCAAAATGAACTTTTTATGGCTTTAAATGCATTTTCAGCCCGATTGTACACTTCAGGTGAAAATGTCAAAATCTTCAAAATGAGCAAAAGCACAATGAAATTAATGCTTGAATCATCTTCATTTTGCTAAAATACACTAATGACAGCAAAAAGTTTGAGTCTACAACATTTAGTTAAGGTGTGAGAGCCAAAATGAACTTTTTATGGCTTTAAATGCATTTTCAGCCCCTAATTGTACACTTCAGGTGAAAATGTCAAAATCTTCAAAATGAGCAAAAGCACAATGAAATTAATGCTTGAATCATCTTCATTTTGCTAAAATACACTAATGACAGCAAAAAGTTTGAGTCTACAACATTTAGTTAAGGTGTGAGAGCCAAAATGAACTTTTTATGGCTTTAAATGCATTTTCAGCCTGATTGTACACTTCAGGTGAAAATGTCAAAATCTTCAAAATGAGCAAAAGCACAATGAAATTAATGGTTGAATCATCTTCATTTTGCTAACATACACTAATGACAGCAAAAAGTTTGAGTCTACAACATTTAGTTAAGGTGTGAGAGCCAAAATGAAATTTTTATTGCTTTAAACGCGTTTTCAGCCCCTAATTGTACACTTCAGGTGAAAATGTCAAAATCTTCAAAATGAGCAAAAGCACAATGAAATTAATGCTTGAATCATCTTCATTTTGCTAAAATACACTAATGACAGCAAAAAGTTTGAGTCTACAACATTTAGTTAAGGTGTGAGAGCCAAAATGAACTTTTTATGGCTTTAAATGCATTTTCAGCCCGATTGTACACTTCAGGTGAAAATGTCAAAATCTTCAAAATGAGCAAAAGCACAATGAAATTAATGCTTGAATCATCTTCATTTTGCTAAAATACACTAATGACAGCAAAAAGTTTGAGTCTACAACATTTAGTTAAGGTGTGAGAGCCAAAATGAACTTTTTATGGCTTTAAATGCATTTTCAGCCCCTAATTGTACACTTCAGGTGAAAATGTCAAAATCTTCAAAATGAGCAAAAGCACAATAAAATTAATGCTTCAATCATCTTCATTTTGCTAAAATATACTAATGACAGCAAAAAGTTTGAGTCTACAACATTTAGTTAAGGTGTGAGAGCCAAAATGAACTTTTTATTGCTTTAAACGCGTTTTCAGCCCCTAATTGTACACTTCAGGTGAAAATGTCAAAATCTTCAAAATGAGCAAAAGCACAATGAAATTAATGCTTGAATCATCTTCATTTTGCTAAAATACACTAATGACAGCAAAAAGTTTGAGTCTACAACATTTAGTTAAGGTGTGAGAGCCAAAATGAACTTTTTATTGCTTTAAACGCGTTTTCAGCCCCTAATTGTACACTTCAGGTGAAAATGTCAAAATCTTCAAAATGAGCAAAAGCACAATGAAATTAATGCTTGAATCATCTTCATTTTGCTAAAATACACTAATGACAGCAAAAAGTTTGAGTCTACAACATTTAGTTAAGGTGTGAGAGCCAAAACGAACTTTTTATGGCTTTAAATGCATTTTCAGCCTGATTGTACACTTCAGGTGAAAATGTCAAAATCTTCAAAATGAGTAAAAGCACAATGAAATTAATGCTTGAATCATCTTCATTTTGCTAACATACACTAATGACAGCAAAAAGTTTGAGTCTACAACATTTAGTTAAGGTGTGAGAGCCAAAATGAACTTTTTATGGCTTTAAATGCATTTTCAGCCCGATTGTACACTTCAGGTGAAAATGTCAAAATCTTCAAAATGAGCAAAAGCACAATAAAATTAATGCTTGAATCATCTTCATTTTGCTAAAATATACTAATGACAGCAAAAAGTTTGAGTCTACAACATTTAGTTAAGGTGTGAGAGCCAAAATGAACTTTTTATGGCTTTAAATGCATTTTCAGCCCGATTGTACACTTCAGGTGAAAATGTCAAAATCTTCAAAATGAGCAAAAGCACAATGAAATTAATGCTTGAATCATCTTCATTTTGCTAAAATACACTAATGACAGCAAAAAGTTTGAGTCTACAACATTTAGTTAAGGTGTGAGAGCCAAAATGAACTTTTTATGGCTTTAAATGCATTTTCAGCCTGATTGTACACTTCAGGTGAAAATGTCAAAATCTTCAAAATGAGCAAAAGCACAATGAAATTAATGCTTGAATCATCTTCATTTTGCTAACATACACTAATGACAGCAAAAAGTTTGAGTCTACAACATTTAGTTAAGGTGTGAGAGCCAAAATGAACTTTTTATTGCTTTAAACGCGTTTTCAGCCCCTAATTGTACACTTCAGGTGAAAATGTCAAAATCTTCAAAATGAGCAAAAGCACAATGAAATTAATGCTTGAATCATCTTCATTTTGCTAAAATACACTAATGACAGCAAAAAGTTTGAGTCTACAACATTTAGTTAAGGTGTGAGAGCCAAAATGAACTTTTTATGGCTTTAAATGCATTTTCAGCCCGATTGTACACTTCAGGTGAAAATGTCAAAATCTTCAAAATGAGCAAAAGCACAATGAAATTAATGCTTGAATCATCTTCATTTTGCTAAAATACACTAATGACAGCAAAAAGTTTGAGTCTACAACATTTAGTTAAGGTGTGAGAGCCAAAATGAACTTTTTATGGCTTTAAATGCATTTTCAGCCCGATTGTACACTTCAGGTGAAAATGTCAAAATCTTCAAAATGAGCAAAAGCACAATGAAATTAATGCTTGAATCATCTTCATTTTGCTAAAATACACTAATGACAGCAAAAAGTTTGAGTCTACAACATTTAGTTAAGGTGTGAGAGCCAAAATGAACTTTTTATGGCTTTAAATGCATTTTCAGCCTGATTGTACACTTCAGGTGAAAATGTCAAAATCTTCAAAATGAGCAAAAGCACAATGAAATTAATGGTTGAATCATCTTCATTTTGCTAACATACACTAATGACAGCAAAAAGTTTGAGTCTACAACATTTAGTTAAGGTGTGAGAGCCAAAATGAACTTTTTATTGCTTTAAACGCGTTTTCAGCCCCTAATTGTACACTTCAGGTGAAAATGTCAAAATCTTCAAAATGAGCAAAAGCACAATGAAATTAATGCTTGAATCATCTTCATTTTGCTAAAATACACTAATGACAGCAAAAAGTTTGAGTCTACAACATTTAGTTAAGGTGTGAGAGCCAAAATGAACTTTTTATGGCTTTAAATGCATTTTCAGCCTGATTGTACACTTCAGGTGAAAATGTCAAAATCTTCAAAATGAGCAAAAGCACAATGAAATTAATGCTTGAATCATCTTCATTTTGCTAACATACACTAATGACAGCAAAAAGTTTGAGTCTACAACATTTAGTTAAGGTGTGAGAGCCAAAATGAAATTTTTATTGCTTTAAACGCGTTTTCAGCCCCTAATTGTACACTTCAGGTGAAAATGTCAAAATCTTCAAAATGAGCAAAAGCACAATGAAATTAATGCTTGAATCATCTTCATTTTGCTAAAATACACTAATGACAGCAAAAAGTTTGAGTCTACAACATTTAGTTAAGGTGTGAGAGCCAAAATGAACTTTTTATGGCTTTAAATGCATTTTCAGCCCGATTGTACACTTCAGGTGAAAATGTCAAAATCTTCAAAATGAGCAAAAGCACAATGAAATTAATGCTTGAATCATCTTCATTTTGCTAAAATACACTAATGACAGCAAAAAGTTTGAGTCTACAACATTTAGTTAAGGTGTGAGAGCCAAAATGAACTTTTTATTGCTTTAAACGCGTTTTCAGCCCCTAATTGTACACTTCAGGTGAAAATGTCAAAATCTTCAAAATGAGCAAAAGCACAATGAAATTAATGCTTCAATCATCTTCATTTTGCTAAAATATACTAATGACAGCAAAAAGTTTGAGTCTACAACATTTAGTTAAGGTGTGAGAGCCAAAATGAACTTTTTATTGCTTTAAACGCGTTTTCAGCCCCTAATTGTACACTTCAGGTGAAAATGTCAAAATCTTCAAAATGAGCAAAAGCACAATGAAATTAATGCTTGAATCATCTTCATTTTGCTAAAATACACTAATGACAGCAAAAAGTTTGAGTCTACAACATTTAGTTAAGGTGTGAGAGCCAAAATGAACTTTTTATTGCTTTAAACGCGTTTTCAGCCCCTAATTGTACACTTCAGGTGAAAATGTCAAAATCTTCAAAATGAGCAAAAGCACAATGAAATTAATGCTTGAATCATCTTCATTTTGCTAAAATACACTAATGACAGCAAAAAGTTTGAGTCTACAACATTTAGTTAAGGTGTGAGAGCCAAAACGAACTTTTTATGGCTTTAAATGCATTTTCAGCCTGATTGTACACTTCAGGTGAAAATGTCAAAATCTTCAAAATGAGTAAAAGCACAATGAAATTAATGCTTGAATCATCTTCATTTTGCTAACATACACTAATGACAGCAAAAAGTTTGAGTCTACAACATTTAGTTAAGGTGTGAGAGCCAAAATGAACTTTTTATGGCTTTAAATGCATTTTCAGCCCGATTGTACACTTCAGGTGAAAATGTCAAAATCTTCAAAATGAGCAAAAGCACAATAAAATTAATGCTTGAATCATCTTCATTTTGCTAAAATATACTAATGACAGCAAAAAGTTTGAGTCTACAACATTTAGTTAAGGTGTGAGAGCCAAAATGAACTTTTTATTGCTTTAAACGCGTTTTCAGCCCCTAATTGTACACTTCAGGTGAAAATGTCAAAATCTTCAAAATGAGCAAAAGCACAATGAAATTAATGCTTGAATCATCTTCATTTTGCTAAAATACACTAATGACAGCAAAAAGTTTGAGTCTACAACATTTAGTTAAGGTGTGAGAGCCAAAATGAACTTTTTATGGCTTTAAATGCATTTTCAGCCCGATTGTACACTTCAGGTGAAAATGTCAAAATCTTCAAAATGAGCAAAAGCACAATGAAATTAATGCTTGAATCATCTTCATTTTGCTAAAATACACTAATGACAGCAAAAAGTTTGAGTCTACAACATTTAGTTAAGGTGTGAGAGCCAAAATGAACTTTTTATGGCTTTAAATGCATTTTCAGCCCGATTGTACACTTCAGGTGAAAATGTCAAAATCTTCAAAATGAGCAAAAGCACAATGAAATTAATGCTTGAATCATCTTCATTTTGCTAAAATACACTAATGACAGCAAAAAGTTTGAGTCTACAACATTTAGTTAAGGTGTGAGAGCCAAAATGAACTTTTTATGGCTTTAAATGCATTTTCAGCCTGATTGTACACTTCAGGTGAAAATGTCAAAATCTTCAAAATGAGCAAAAGCACAATGAAATTAATGGTTGAATCATCTTCATTTTGCTAACATACACTAATGACAGCAAAAAGTTTGAGTCTACAACATTTAGTTGAGGTGTGAGAGCCAAAATGAACTTTTTATGGCTTTAAATGCATTTTCAGCCTGATTGTACACTTCAGGTGAAAATGTCAAAATCTTCAAAATGAGCAAAAGCACAATGAAATTAATGCTTGAATCATCTTCATTTTGCTAAAATACACTAATGACAGCAAAAAGTTTGAGTCTACAACATTTAGTTAAGGTGTGAGAGCCAAAATGAACTTTTTATGGCTTTAAATGCATTTTCAGCCCGATTGTACACTTCAGGTGAAAATGTCAAAATCTTCAAAATGAGCAAAAGCACAATGAAATTAATGCTTGAATCATCTTCATTTTGCTAAAATACACTAATGACAGCAAAAAGTTTGAGTCTACAACATTTAGTTAAGGTGTGAGAGCCAAAATGAACTTTTTATTGCTTTAAACGCGTTTTCAGCCCCTAATTGTACACTTCAGGTGAAAATGTCAAAATCTTCAAAATGAGCAAAAGCACAATGAAATTAATGCTTGAATCATCTTCATTTTGCTAAAATACACTAATGACAGCAAAAAGTTTGAGTCTACAACATTTAGTTAAGGTGTGAGAGCCAAAACGAACTTTTTATGGCTTTAAATGCATTTTCAGCCTGATTGTACACTTCAGGTGAAAATGTCAAAATCTTCAAAATGAGTAAAAGCACAATGAAATTAATGCTTGAATCATCTTCATTTTGCTAACATACACTAATGACAGCAAAAAGTTTGAGTCTACAACATTTAGTTAAGGTGTGAGAGCCAAAATGAACTTTTTATGGCTTTAAATGCATTTTCAGCCCGATTGTACACTTCAGGTGAAAATGTCAAAATCTTCAAAATGAGCAAAAGCACAATAAAATTAATGCTTGAATCATCTTCATTTTGCTAAAATATACTAATGACAGCAAAAAGTTTGAGTCTACAACATTTAGTTAAGGTGTGAGAGCCAAAATTAACTTTTTATTGCTTTAAACGCGTTTTCAGCCCCTAATTGTACACTTCAGGTGAAAATGTCAAAATCTTCAAAATGAGCAAAAGCACAATGAAATTAATGCTTGAATCATCTTCATTTTGCTAAAATACACTAATGACAGCAAAAAGTTTGAGTCTACAACATTTAGTTAAGGTGTGAGAGCCAAAATGAACTTTTTATGGCTTTAAATGCATTTTCAGCCCGATTGTACACTTCAGGTGAAAATGTCAAAATCTTCAAAATGAGCAAAAGCACAATGAAATTAATGCTTGAATCATCTTCATTTTGCTAAAATACACTAATGACAGCAAAAAGTTTGAGTCTACAACATTTAGTTAAGGTGTGAGAGCCAAAATGAACTTTTTATGGCTTTAAATGCATTTTCAGCCCGATTGTACACTTCAGGTGAAAATGTCAAAATCTTCAAAATGAGCAAAAGCACAATGAAATTAATGCTTGAATCATCTTCATTTTGCTAAAATACACTAATGACAGCAAAAAGTTTGAGTCTACAACATTTAGTTAAGGTGTGAGAGCCAAAATGAACTTTTTATGGCTTTAAATGCATTTTCAGCCTGATTGTACACTTCAGGTGAAAATGTCAAAATCTTCAAAATGAGCAAAAGCACAATGAAATTAATGGTTGAATCATCTTCATTTTGCTAACATACACTAATGACAGCAAAAAGTTTGAGTCTACAACATTTAGTTGAGGTGTGAGAGCCAAAATGAACTTTTTATGGCTTTAAATGCATTTTCAGCCTGATTGTACACTTCAGGTGAAAATGTCAAAATCTTCAAAATGAGCAAAAGCACAATGAAATTAATGCTTGAATCATCTTCATTTTGCTAAAATACACTAATGACAGCAAAAAGTTTGAGTCTACAACATTTAGTTAAGGTGTGAGAGCCAAAATGAACTTTTTATGGCTTTAAATGCATTTTCAGCCCGATTGTACACTTCAGGTGAAAATGTCAAAATCTTCAAAATGAGCAAAAGCACAATGAAATTAATGCTTGAATCATCTTCATTTTGCTAAAATACACTAATGACAGCAAAAAGTTTGAGTCTACAACATTTAGTTAAGGTGTGAGAGCCAAAATGAACTTTTTATGGCTTTAAATGCATTTTCAGCCTGATTGTACACTTCAGGTGAAAATGTCAAAATCTTCAAAATGAGCAAAAGCACAATGAAATTAATGCTTGAATCATCTTCATTTTGCTAACATACACTAATGACAGCAAAAAGTTTGAGTCTACAACATTTAGTTAAGGTGTGAGAGCCAAAATGAACTTTTTATTGCTTTAAACGCGTTTTCAGCCCCTAATTGTACACTTCAGGTGAAAATGTCAAAATCTTCAAAATGAGCAAAAGCACAATGAAATTAATGCTTGAATCATCTTCATTTTGCTAAAATACACTAATGACAGCAAAAAGTTTGAGTCTACAACATTTAGTTAAGGTGTGAGAGCCAAAATGAACTTTTTATGGCTTTAAATGCATTTTCAGCCCGATTGTACACTTCAGGTGAAAATGTCAAAATCTTCAAAATGAGCAAAAGCACAATGAAATTAATGCTTGAATCATCTTCATTTTGCTAAAATACACTAATGACAGCAAAAAGTTTGAGTCTACAACATTTAGTTAAGGTGTGAGAGCCAAAATGAACTTTTTATTGCTTTAAACGCGTTTTCAGCCCCTAATTGTACACTTCAGGTGAAAATGTCAAAATCTTCAAAATGAGCAAAAGCACAATGAAATTAATGCTTGAATCATCTTCATTTTGCTAAAATACACTAATGACAGCAAAAAGTTTGAGTCTACAACATTTAGTTAAGGTGTGAGAGCCAAAATGAACTTTTTATTGCTTTAAACGCGTTTTCAGCCCCTAATTGTACACTTCAGGTGAAAATGTCAAAATCTTCAAAATGAGCAAAAGCACAATGAAATTAATGCTTGAATCATCTTCATTTTGCTAAAATACACTAATGACAGCAAAAAGTTTGAGTCTACAACATTTACTTAAGGTGTGAGAGCCAAAATGAAATTTTTATTGCTTTAAATGCATTTTCAGCCCGATTGTACACTTCAGGTGAAAATGTCAAAATCTTCAAAATGAGCAAAAGCACAATGAAATTAATGCTTGAATCATCTTCATTTTGCTAAAATACACTAATGACAGCAAAAAGTTTGAGTCTACAACATTTAGTTAAGGTGTGAGAGCCAAAATGAACTTTTTATGGCTTTAAATGCATTTTCAGCCTGATTGTACACTTCAGGTGAAAATGTCAAAATCTTCAAAATGAGCAAAAGCACAATGAAATTAATGCTTGAATCATCTTCATTTTGCTAAAATACACTAATGACAGCAAAAAGTTTGAGTCTACAACATTTAGTTAAGGTGTGAGAGCCAAAATGAACTTTTTATTGCTTTAAACGCGTTTTCAGCCCCTAATTGTACACTTCAGGTGAAAATGTCAAAATCTTCAAAATGAGCAAAAGCACAATGAAATTAATGCTTGAATCATCTTCATTTTGCTAAAATACACTAATGACAGCAAAAAGTTTGAGTCTACAACATTTAGTTAAGGTGTGAGAGCCAAAATGAACTTTTTATGGCTTTAAATGCATTTTCAGCCTGATTGTACACTTCAGGTGAAAATGTCAAAATCTTCAAAATGAGCAAAAGCACAATGAAATTAATGCTTGAATCATCTTCATTTTGCTAAAATACACTAATGACAGCAAAAAGTTTGAGTCTACAACATTTAGTTAAGGTGTGAGAGCCAAAATGAACTTTTTATGGCTTTAAATGCATTTTCAGCCTGATTGTACACTTCAGGTGAAAATGTCAAAATCTTCAAAATGAGCAAAAGCACAATGAAATTAATGCTTGAATCATCTTCATTTTGCTAAAATACACTAATGACAGCAAAAAGTTTGAGTCTACAACATTTAGTTAAGGTGTGAGAGCCAAAATGAACTTTTTATTGCTTTAAACGCGTTTTCAGCCCCTAATTGTACACTTCAGGTGAAAATGTCAAAATCTTCAAAATGAGCAAAAGCACAATGAAATTAATGCTTGAATCATCTTCATTTTGCTAAAATACACTAATGACAGCAAAAAGTTTGAGTCTACAACATTTAGTTAAGGTGTGAGAGCCAAAATGAACTTTTTATTGCTTTAAACGCGTTTTCAGCCCCTAATTGTACACTTCAGGTGAAAATGTCAAAATCTTCAAAATGAGCAAAAGCACAATGAAATTAATGCTTGAATCATCTTCATTTTGCTAACATACACTAATGACAGCAAAAAGTTTGAGTCTACAACATTTAGTTAAGGTGTGAGAGCCAAAATGAACTTTTTATGGCTTTAAATGCATTTTCAGCCCGATTGTACACTTCAGGTGAAAATGTCAAAATCTTCAAAATGAGCAAAAGCACAATAAAATTAATGCTTGAATCATCTTCATTTTGCTAAAATATACTAATGACAGCAAAAAGTTTGAGTCTACAACATTTAGTTAAGGTGTGAGAGCCAAAATGAACTTTTTATTGCTTTAAACGCGTTTTCAGCCCCTAATTGTACACTTCAGGTGAAAATGTCAAAATCTTCAAAATGAGCAAAAGCACAATGAAATTAATGCTTGAATCATCTTCATTTTGCTAAAATACACTAATGACAGCAAAAAGTTTGAGTCTACAACATTTAGTTAAGGTGTGAGAGCCAAAATGAACTTTTTATGGCTTTAAATGCATTTTCAGCCCGATTGTACACTTCAGGTGAAAATGTCAAAATCTTCAAAATGAGCAAAAGCACAATGAAATTAATGCTTGAATCATCTTCATTTTGCTAAAATACACTAATGACAGCAAAAAGTTTGAGTCTACAACATTTAGTTAAGGTGTGAGAGCCAAAATGAACTTTTTATGGCTTTAAATGCATTTTCAGCCCGATTGTACACTTCAGGTGAAAATGTCAAAATCTTCAAAATGAGCAAAAGCACAATGAAATTAATGCTTGAATCATCTTCATTTTGCTAAAATACACTAATGACAGCAAAAAGTTTGAGTCTACAACATTTAGTTAAGGTGTGAGAGCCAAAATGAACTTTTTATGGCTTTAAATGCATTTTCAGCCTGATTGTACACTTCAGGTGAAAATGTCAAAATCTTCAAAATGAGCAAAAGCACAATGAAATTAATGGTTGAATCATCTTCATTTTGCTAACATACACTAATGACAGCAAAAAGTTTGAGTCTACAACATTTAGTTGAGGTGTGAGAGCCAAAATGAACTTTTTATGGCTTTAAATGCATTTTCAGCCTGATTGTACACTTCAGGTGAAAATGTCAAAATCTTCAAAATGAGCAAAAGCACAATGAAATTAATGCTTGAATCATCTTCATTTTGCTAAAATACACTAATGACAGCAAAAAGTTTGAGTCTACAACATTTAGTTAAGGTGTGAGAGCCAAAATGAACTTTTTATGGCTTTAAATGCATTTTCAGCCCGATTGTACACTTCAGGTGAAAATGTCAAAATCTTCAAAATGAGCAAAAGCACAATGAAATTAATGCTTGAATCATCTTCATTTTGCTAAAATACACTAATGACAGCAAAAAGTTTGAGTCTACAACATTTAGTTAAGGTGTGAGAGCCAAAATGAACTTTTTATGGCTTTAAATGCATTTTCAGCCTGATTGTACACTTCAGGTGAAAATGTCAAAATCTTCAAAATGAGCAAAAGCACAATGAAATTAATGCTTGAATCATCTTCATTTTGCTAACATACACTAATGACAGCAAAAAGTTTGAGTCTACAACATTTAGTTAAGGTGTGAGAGCCAAAATGAACTTTTTATTGCTTTAAACGCGTTTTCAGCCCCTAATTGTACACTTCAGGTGAAAATGTCAAAATCTTCAAAATGAGCAAAAGCACAATGAAATTAATGCTTGAATCATCTTCATTTTGCTAAAATACACTAATGACAGCAAAAAGTTTGAGTCTACAACATTTAGTTAAGGTGTGAGAGCCAAAATGAACTTTTTATGGCTTTAAATGCATTTTCAGCCCGATTGTACACTTCAGGTGAAAATGTCAAAATCTTCAAAATGAGCAAAAGCACAATGAAATTAATGCTTGAATCATCTTCATTTTGCTAAAATACACTAATGACAGCAAAAAGTTTGAGTCTACAACATTTAGTTAAGGTGTGAGAGCCAAAATGAACTTTTTATTGCTTTAAACGCGTTTTCAGCCCCTAATTGTACACTTCAGGTGAAAATGTCAAAATCTTCAAAATGAGCAAAAGCACAATGAAATTAATGCTTGAATCATCTTCATTTTGCTAAAATACACTAATGACAGCAAAAAGTTTGAGTCTACAACATTTAGTTAAGGTGTGAGAGCCAAAATGAACTTTTTATTGCTTTAAACGCGTTTTCAGCCCCTAATTGTACACTTCAGGTGAAAATGTCAAAATCTTCAAAATGAGCAAAAGCACAATGAAATTAATGCTTGAATCATCTTCATTTTGCTAAAATACACTAATGACAGCAAAAAGTTTGAGTCTACAACATTTACTTAAGGTGTGAGAGCCAAAATGAAATTTTTATTGCTTTAAATGCATTTTCAGCCCGATTGTACACTTCAGGTGAAAATGTCAAAATCTTCAAAATGAGCAAAAGCACAATGAAATTAATGCTTGAATCATCTTCATTTTGCTAAAATACACTAATGACAGCAAAAAGTTTGAGTCTACAACATTTAGTTAAGGTGTGAGAGCCAAAATGAACTTTTTATGGCTTTAAATGCATTTTCAGCCTGATTGTACACTTCAGGTGAAAATGTCAAAATCTTCAAAATGAGCAAAAGCACAATGAAATTAATGCTTGAATCATCTTCATTTTGCTAAAATACACTAATGACAGCAAAAAGTTTGAGTCTACAACATTTAGTTAAGGTGTGAGAGCCAAAATGAACTTTTTATTGCTTTAAACGCGTTTTCAGCCCCTAATTGTACACTTCAGGTGAAAATGTCAAAATCTTCAAAATGAGCAAAAGCACAATGAAATTAATGCTTGAATCATCTTCATTTTGCTAAAATACACTAATGACAGCAAAAAGTTTGAGTCTACAACATTTAGTTAAGGTGTGAGAGCCAAAATGAACTTTTTATGGCTTTAAATGCATTTTCAGCCTGATTGTACACTTCAGGTGAAAATGTCAAAATCTTCAAAATGAGCAAAAGCACAATGAAATTAATGCTTGAATCATCTTCATTTTGCTAACATACACTAATGACAGCAAAAAGTTTGAGTCTACAACATTTAGTTAAGGTGTGAGAGCCAAAATGAACTTTTTATGGCTTTAAATGCATTTTCAGCCCGATTGTACACTTCAGGTGAAAATGTCAAAATCTTCAAAATGAGCAAAAGCACAATGAAATTAATGCTTGAATCATCTTCATTTTGCTAAAATACACTAATGACAGCAAAAAGTTTGAGTCTACAACATTTAGTTAAGGTGTGAGAGCCAAAATGAACTTTTTATGGCTTTAAATGCATTTTCAGCCCGATTGTACACTTCAGGTGAAAATGTCAAAATCTTCAAAATGAGCAAAAGCACAATGAAATTAATGCTTGAATCATCTTCATTTTGCTAAAAAACACTAATGACAGCAAAAAGTTTGAGTCTACAACATTTAGTTAAGGTGTGAGAGCCAAAATGAACTTTTTATGGCTTTAAATGCATTTTCAGCCTGATTGTACACTTCAGGTGAAAATGTCAAAATCTTCAAAATGAGCAAAAGCACAATGAAATTAATGGTTGAATCATCTTCATTTTGCTAACATACACTAATGACAGCAAAAAGTTTGAGTCTACAACATTTAGTTAAGGTGTGATAGCCAAAATGAACTTTTTATGGCTTTAAATGCATTTTCAGCCTGATTGTACACTTCAGGTGAAAATGTCAAAATCTTCAAAATGAGCAAAAGCACAATGAAATTAATGCTTGAATCATCTTCATTTTGCTAAAATACACTAATGACAGCAAAAAGTTTGAGTCTACAACATTTAGTTAAGGTGTGAGAGCCAAAATGAACTTTTTATGGCTTTAAATGCATTTTCAGCCCGATTGTACACTTCAGGTGAAAATGTCAAAATCTTCAAAATGAGCAAAAGCACAATGAAATTAATGCTTGAATCATCTTCATTTTGCTAAAATACACTAATGACAGCAAAAAGTTTGAGTCTACAACATTTAGTTAAGGTGTGAGAGCCAAAATGAACTTTTTATGGCTTTAAATGCATTTTCAGCCTGATTGTACACTTCAGGTGAAAATGTCAAAATCTTCAAAATGAGCAAAAGCACAATGAAATTAATGCTTGAATCATCTTCATTTTGCTAACATACACTAATGACAGCAAAAAGTTTGAGTCTACAACATTTAGTTAAGGTGTGAGAGCCAAAATGAACTTTTTATTGCTTTAAACGCGTTTTCAGCCCCTAATTGTACACTTCAGGTGAAAATGTCAAAATCTTCAAAATGAGCAAAAGCACAATGAAATTAATGCTTGAATCATCTTCATTTTGCTAAAATACACTAATGACAGCAAAAAGTTTGAGTCTACAACATTTAGTTAAGGTGTGAGAGCCAAAATGAACTTTTTATGGCTTTAAATGCATTTTCAGCCCGATTGTACACTTCAGGTGAAAATGTCAAAATCTTCAAAATGAGCAAAAGCACAATGAAATTAATGCTTGAATCATCTTCATTTTGCTAAAATACACTAATGACAGCAAAAAGTTTGAGTCTACAACATTTAGTTAAGGTGTGAGAGCCAAAATGAACTTTTTATGGCTTTAAATGCATTTTCAGCCCGATTGTACACTTCAGGTGAAAATGTCAAAATCTTCAAAATGAGCAAAAGCACAATGAAATTAATGCTTGAATCATCTTCATTTTGCTAAAATACACTAATGACAGCAAAAAGTTTGAGTCTACAACATTTAGTTAAGGTGTGAGAGCCAAAATGAACTTTTTATGGCTTTAAATGCATTTTCAGCCTGATTGTACACTTCAGGTGAAAATGTCAAAATCTTCAAAATGAGCAAAAGCACAATGAAATTAATGGTTGAATCATCTTCATTTTGCTAACATACACTAATGACAGCAAAAAGTTTGAGTCTACAACATTTAGTTAAGGTGTGAGAGCCAAAATGAACTTTTTATTGCTTTAAACGCGTTTTCAGCCCCTAATTGTACACTTCAGGTGAAAATGTCAAAATCTTCAAAATGAGCAAAAGCACAATGAAATTAATGCTTGAATCATCTTCATTTTGCTAAAATACACTAATGACAGCAAAAAGTTTGAGTCTACAACATTTAGTTAAGGTGTGAGAGCCAAAATGAACTTTTTATGGCTTTAAATGCATTTTCAGCCTGATTGTACACTTCAGGTGAAAATGTCAAAATCTTCAAAATGAGCAAAAGCACAATGAAATTAATGGTTGAATCATCTTCATTTTGCTAACATACACTAATGACAGCAAAAAGTTTGAGTCTACAACATTTAGTTAAGGTGTGAGAGCCAAAATGAACTTTTTATGGCTTTAAATGCATTTTCAGCCCGATTGTACACTTCAGGTGAAAATGTCAAAATCTTCAAAATGAGCAAAAGCACAATGAAATTAATGCTTGAATCATCTTCATTTTGCTAAAATACACTAATGACAGCAAAAAGTTTGAGTCTACAACATTTAGTTAAGGTGTGAGAGCCAAAATGAACTTTTTATGGCTTTAAATGCATTTTCAGCCTGATTGTACACTTCAGGTGAAAATGTCAAAATCTTCAAAATGAGCAAAAGCACAATGAAATTAATGCTTGAATCATCTACATTTTGCTAACATACACTAATGACAGCAAAAAGTTTGAGTCTACAACATTTAGTTAAGGTGTGAGAGCCAAAATGAACTTTTTATGGCTTTAAATGCATTTTCAGCCCGATTGTACACTTCAGGTGAAAATGTCAAAATCTTCAAAATGAGCAAAAGCACAATGAAATTAATGCTTGAATCATCTTCATTTTGCTAAAATACACTAATGACAGCAAAAAGTTTGAGTCTACAACATTTAGTTAAGGTGTGAGAGCCAAAATGAACTTTTTATGGCTTTAAATGCATTTTCAGCCTGATTGTACACTTCAGGTGAAAATGTCAAAATCTTCAAAATGAGCAAAAGCACAATGAAATTAATGCTTGAATCATCTTCATTTTGCTAACATACACTAATGACAGCAAAAAGTTTGAGTCTACAACATTTAGTTAAGGTGTGAGAGCCAAAATGAACTTTTTATGGCTTTAAATGCATTTTCAGCCCGATTGTACACTTCAGGTGAAAATGTCAAAATCTTCAAAATGAGCAAAAGCACAATGAAATTAATGCTTGAATCATCTTCATTTTGCTAAAATACACTAATGACAGCAAAAAGTTTGAGTCTACAACATTTAGTTAAGGTGTGAGAGCCAAATGAACTTTTTATGGCTTTAAATGCATTTTCAGCCTGATTGTACACTTCAGGTGAAAATGTCAAAATCTTCAAAATGAGCAAAAGCACAATGAAATTAATGGTTGAATCATCTTCATTTTGCTAACATACACTAATGACAGCAAAAAGTTTGAGTCTACAACATTTAGTTAAGGTGTGAGAGCCAAAATGAACTTTTTATTGCTTTAAACGCGTTTTCAGCCCCTAATTGTACACTTCAGGTGAAAATGTCAAAATCTTCAAAATGAGCAAAAGCACAATGAAATTAATGCTTGAATCATCTTCATTTTGCTAAAATACACTAATGACAGCAAAAAGTTTGAGTCTACAACATTTAGTTAAGGTGTGAGAGCCAAAATGAACTTTTTATGGCTTTAAATGCATTTTCAGCCTGATTGTACACTTCAGGTGAAAATGTCAAAATCTTCAAAATGAGCAAAAGCACAATGAAATTAATGGTTGAATCATCTTCATTTTGCTAACATACACTAATGACAGCAAAAAGTTTGAGTCTACAACATTTAGTTAAGGTGTGAGAGCCAAAATGAACTTTTTATGGCTTTAAATGCATTTTCAGCCCGATTGTACACTTCAGGTGAAAATGTCAAAATCTTCAAAATGAGCAAAAGCACAATGAAATTAATGCTTGAATCATCTTCATTTTGCTAAAATACACTAATGACAGCAAAAGTTTGAGTCTACAACATTTAGTTAAGGTGTGAGAGCCAAAATGAACTTTTTATGGCTTTAAATGCATTTTCAGCCCCTAATTGTACACTTCAGGTGAAAATGTCAAAATCTTCAAAATGAGCAAAAGCACAATAAAATTAATGCTTCAATCATCTTCATTTTGCTAAAATATACTAATGACAGCAAAAAGTTTGAGTCTACAACATTTAGTTAAGGTGTGAGAGCCAAAATGAACTTTTTATTGCTTTAAACGCGTTTTCAGCCCCTAATTGTACACTTCAGGTGAAAATGTCAAAATCTTCAAAATGAGCAAAAGCACAATGAAATTAATGCTTGAATCATCTTCATTTTGCTAAAATACACTAATGACAGCAAAAAGTTTGAGTCTACAACATTTAGTTAAGGTGTGAGAGCCAAAACGAACTTTTTATGGCTTTAAATGCATTTTCAGCCTGATTGTACACTTCAGGTGAAAATGTCAAAATCTTCAAAATGAGCAAAAGCACAATGAAATTAATGCTTGAATCATCTTCATTTTGCTAACATACACTAATGACAGCAAAAAGTTTGAGTCTACAACATTTAGTTAAGGTGTGAGAGCCAAAATGAACTTTTTATGGCTTTAAATGCATTTTCAGCCCGATTGTACACTTCAGGTGAAAATGTCAAAATCTTCAAAATGAGCAAAAGCACAATAAAATTAATGCTTGAATCATCTTCATTTTGCTAAAATATACTAATGACAGCAAAAAGTTTGAGTCTACAACATTTAGTTAAGGTGTGAGAGCCAAAATGAACTTTTTATTGCTTTAAACGCGTTTTCAGCCCCTAATTGTACACTTCAGGTGAAAATGTCAAAATCTTCAAAATGAGCAAATGCACAATGAAATTAATGCTTGAATCATCTTCATTTTGCTAACATACACTAATGACAGCAAAAAGTTTGAGTCTACAACATTTAGTTAAGGTGTGAGAGCCAAAATGAACTTTTTATTGCTTTAAACGCGTTTTCAGCCCCTAATTGTACACTTCAGGTGAAAATGTCAAAATCTTCAAAATGAGCAAAAGCACAATGAAATTAATGCTTGAATCATCTTCATTTTGCTAAAATACACTAATGACAGCAAAAAGTTTGAGTCTACAACATTTAGTTAAGGTGTGAGAGCCAAAACGAACTTTTTATGGCTTTAAATGCATTTTCAGCCTGATTGTACACTTCAGGTGAAAATGTCAAAATCTTCAAAATGAGTAAAAGCACAATGAAATTAATGCTTGAATCATCTTCATTTTGCTAACATACACTAATGACAGCAAAAAGTTTGAGTCTACAACATTTAGTTAAGGTGTGAGAGCCAAAATGAACTTTTTATGGCTTTAAATGCATTTTCAGCCCGATTGTACACTTCAGGTGAAAATGTCAAAATCTTCAAAATGAGCAAAAGCACAATAAAATTAATGCTTGAATCATCTTCATTTTGCTAAAATATACTAATGACAGCAAAAAGTTTGAGTCTACAACATTTAGTTAAGGTGTGAGAGCCAAAATGAACTTTTTATTGCTTTAAACGCGTTTTCAGCCCCTAATTGTACACTTCAGGTGAAAATGTCAAAATCTTCAAAATGAGCAAATGCACAATGAAATTAATGCTTGAATCATCTTCATTTTGCTAACATACACTAATGACAGCAAAAAGTTTGAGTCTACAACATTTAGTTAAGGTGTGAGAGCCAAAATGAACTTTTTATGGCTTTAAATGCATTTTCAGCCCGATTGTACACTTCAGGTGAAAATGTCAAAATCTTCAAAATGAGCAAAAGCACAATGAAATTAATGCTTGAATCATCTTCATTTTGCTAAAATACACTAATGACAGCAAAAAGTTTGAGTCTACAACATTTAGTTAAGGTGTGAGAGCCAAATGAACTTTTTATGGCTTTAAATGCATTTTCAGCCCGATTGTACACTTCAGGTGAAAATGTCAAAATCTTCAAAATGAGCAAAAGCACAATGAAATTAATGCTTGAATCATCTTCATTTTGCTAAAATACACTAATGACAGCAAAAAGTTTGAGTCTACAACATTTAGTTAAGGTGTGAGAGCCAAAATGAACTTTTTATGGCTTTAAATGCATTTTCAGCCTGATTGTACACTTCAGGTGAAAATGTCAAAATCTTCAAAATGAGCAAAAGCACAATGAAATTAATGCTTGAATCATCTTCATTTTGCTAAAATACACTAATGACAGCAAAAAGTTTGAGTCTACAACATTTAGTTAAGGTGTGAGAGCCAAAATGAACTTTTTATGGCTTTAAATGCATTTTCAGCCCGATTGTACACTTCAGGTGAAAATGTCAAAATCTTCAAAATGAGCAAAAGCACAATGAAATTAATGCTTGAATCATCTTCATTTTGCTAAAATACACTAATGACAGCAAAAAGTTTGAGTCTACAACATTTAGTTAAGGTGTGAGAGCCAAAATGAACTTTTTATGGCTTTAAATGCATTTTCAGCCTGATTGTACACTTCAGGTGAAAATGTCAAAATCTTCAAAATGAGCAAAAGCACAATGAAATTAATGGTTGAATCATCTTCATTTTGCTAACATACACTAATGACAGCAAAAAGTTTGAGTCTACAACATTTAGTTAAGGTGTGAGAGCCAAAATGAACTTTTTATGGCTTTAAATGCATTTTCAGCCTGATTGTACACTTCAGGTGAAAATGTCAAAATCTTCAAAATGAGCAAAAGCACAATGAAATTAATGCTTGAATCATCTTCATTTTGCTAAAATACACTAATGACAGCAAAAAGTTTGAGTCTACAACATTTAGTTAAGGTGTGAGAGCCAAAATGAACTTTTTATGGCTTTAAATGCATTTTCAGCCTGATTGTACACTTCAGGTGAAAATGTCAAAATCTTCAAAATGAGCAAAAGCACAATGAAATTAATGCTTGAATCATCTTCATTTTGCTAAAATACACTAATGACAGCAAAAAGTTTGAGTCTACAACATTTAGTTAAGGTGTGAGAGCCAAAATGAACTTTTTATGGCTTTAAATGCATTTTCAGCCTGATTGTACACTTCAGGTGAAAATGTCAAAATCTTCAAAATGAGCAAAAGCACAATGAAATTAATGCTTGAATCATCTTCATTTTGCTAAAATACACTAATGACAGCAAAAAGTTTGAGTCTACAACATTTAGTTAAGGTGTGAGAGCCAAAATGAACTTTTTATGGCTTTAAATGCATTTTCAGCCCGATTGTACACTTCAGGTGAAAATGTCAAAATCTTCAAAATGAGCAAAAGCACAATGAAATTAATGCTTGAATCATCTTCATTTTGCTAAAATACACTAATGACAGCAAAAAGTTTGAGTCTACAACATTTAGTTAAGGTGTGAGAGCCAAAATGAACTTTTTATGGCTTTAAATGCATTTTCAGCCCGATTGTACACTTCAGGTGAAAATGTCAAAATCTTCAAAATGAGCAAAAGCACAATGAAATTAATGCTTGAATCATCTTCATTTTGCTAAAATACACTAATGACAGCAAAAAGTTTGAGTCTACAACATTTAGTTAAGGTGTGAGAGCCAAAATGAACTTTTTATGGCTTTAAATGCATTTTCAGCCTGATTGTACACTTCAGGTGAAAATGTCAAAATCTTCAAAATGAGCAAAAGCACAATGAAATTAATGGTTGAATCATCTTCATTTTGCTAACATACACTAATGACAGCAAAAAGTTTGAGTCTACAACATTTAGTTGAGGTGTGAGAGCCAAAATGAACTTTTTATGGCTTTAAATGCATTTTCAGCCTGATTGTACACTTCAGGTGAAAATGTCAAAATCTTCAAAATGAGCAAAAGCACAATGAAATTAATGCTTGAATCATCTTCATTTTGCTAAAATACACTAATGACAGCAAAAAGTTTGAGTCTACAACATTTAGTTAAGGTGTGAGAGCCAAAATGAACTTTTTATGGCTTTAAATGCATTTTCAGCCCGATTGTACACTTCAGGTGAAAATGTCAAAATCTTCAAAATGAGCAAAAGCACAATGAAATTAATGCTTGAATCATCTTCATTTTGCTAAAATACACTAATGACAGCAAAAAGTTTGAGTCTACAACATTTAGTTAAGGTGTGAGAGCCAAAATGAACTTTTTATGGCTTTAAATGCATTTTCAGCCTGATTGTACACTTCAGGTGAAAATGTCAAAATCTTCAAAATGAGCAAAAGCACAATGAAATTAATGCTTGAATCATCTTCATTTTGCTAAAATACACTAATGACAGCAAAAAGTTTGAGTCTACAACATTTAGTTAAGGTGTGAGAGCCAAAATGAACTTTTTATGGCTTTAAATGCATTTTCAGCCCGATTGTACACTTCAGGTGAAAATGTCAAAATCTTCAAAATGAGCAAAAGCACAATGAAATTAATGCTTGAATCATCTTCATTTTGCTAAAATACACTAATGACAGCAAAAAGTTTGAGTCTACAACATTTAGTTAAGGTGTGAGAGCCAAAATGAACTTTTTATTGCTTTAAACGCGTTTTCAGCCCCTAATTGTACACTTCAGGTGAAAATGTCAAAATCTTCAAAATGAGCAAAAGCACAATGAAATTAATGCTTGAATCATCTTCATTTTGCTAAAATACACTAATGACAGCAAAAAGTTTGAGTCTACAACATTTAGTTAAGGTGTGAGAGCCAAAATGAACTTTTTATTGCTTTAAACGCGTTTTCAGCCCCTAATTGTACACTTCAGGTGAAAATGTCAAAATCTTCAAAATGAGCAAAAGCACAATGAAATTAATGCTTGAATCATCTTCATTTTGCTAAAATACACTAATGACAGCAAAAAGTTTGAGTCTACAACATTTACTTAAGGTGTGAGAGCCAAAATGAAATTTTTATTGCTTTAAATGCATTTTCAGCCCGATTGTACACTTCAGGTGAAAATGTCAAAATCTTCAAAATGAGCAAAAGCACAATGAAATTAATGCTTGAATCATCTTCATTTTGCTAAAATACACTAATGACAGCAAAAAGTTTGAGTCTACAACATTTAGTTAAGGTGTGAGAGCCAAAATGAACTTTTTATGGCTTTAAATGCATTTTCAGCCTGATTGTACACTTCAGGTGAAAATGTCAAAATCTTCAAAATGAGCAAAAGCACAATGAAATTAATGCTTGAATCATCTTCATTTTGCTAACATACACTAATGACAGCAAAAAGTTTGAGTCTACAACATTTAGTTAAGGTGTGAGAGCCAAAATGAACTTTTTATTGCTTTAAACGCGTTTTCAGCCCCTAATTGTACACTTCAGGTGAAAATGTCAAAATCTTCAAAATGAGCAAAAGCACAATGAAATTAATGTTTGAATCATCTTCATTTTGCTAAAATACACTAATGACAGCAAAAAGTTTGAGTCTACAACATTTAGTTAAGGTGTGAGAGCCAAAATGAACTTTTTATGGCTTTAAATGCATTTTCAGCCTGATTGTACACTTCAGGTGAAAATGTCAAAATCTTCAAAATGAGCAAAAGCACAATGAAATTAATGGTTGAATCATCTTCATTTTGCTAACATACACTAATGACAGCAAAAAGTTTGAGTCTACAACATTTAGTTAAGGTGTGAGAGCCAAAATGAACTTTTTATGGCTTTAAATGCATTTTCAGCCCGATTGTACACTTCAGGTGAAAATGTCAAAATCTTCAAAATGAGCAAAAGCACAATGAAATTAATGCTTGAATCATCTTCATTTTGCTAAAATACACTAATGACAGCAAAAAGTTTGAGTCTACAACATTTAGTTAAGGTGTGAGAGCCAAAATGAACTTTTTATGGCTTTAAATGCATTTTCAGCCTGATTGTACACTTCAGGTGAAAATGTCAAAATCTTCAAAATGAGCAAAAGCACAATGAAATTAATGCTTGAATCATCTTCATTTTGCTAACATACACTAATGACAGCAAAAAGTTTGAGTCTACAACATTTAGTTAAGGTGTGAGAGCCAAAATGAACTTTTTATGGCTTTAAATGCATTTTCAGCCCGATTGTACACTTCAGGTGAAAATGTCAAAATCTTCAAAATGAGATATTCAAGCACAATGAAATTAATGCTTGAATCATCTTCATTTTGAAGATTTTGACATTTTCACCTGAAGTGTACAATCGGGCTGAAAATGCATTTAAAGCCATAAAAAGTTCATTTTGGCTCTCACACCTTAACTAAATGTTGTAGACTCAAACTTTTTGCTGTCATTAGTGTATGTTAGCAAAATGAAGATGATTCAAGCATTAATTTCATTGTGCTTTTGCTCATTTTGAAGATTTTGACATTTTCACCTGAAGTGTACAATCAGGCTGAAAATGCATTTAAAGCCATAAAAAGTTCATTTTGGCTCTCACACCTTAACTAAATGTTGTAGACTCAAACTTTTTGCTGTCATTAGTGTATTTTAGCAAAATGAAGATGATTCAAGCATTAATTTCATTGTGCTTTTGCTCATTTTGAAGATTTTGACATTTTCACCTGAAGTGTACAATCGGGCTGAAAATGCATTTAAAGCCATAAAAAGTTCATTTTGGCTCTCACACCTTAACTAAATGTTGTAGACTCAAACTTTTTGCTGTCATTAGTGTATGTTAGCAAAATGAAGATGATTCAACCATTAATTTCATTGTGCTTTTGCTCATTTTGAAGATTTTGACATTTTCACCTGAAGTGTACAATCAGGCTGAAAATGCATTTAAAGCCATAAAAAGTTCATTTTGGCTCTCACACCTTAACTAAATGTTGTAGACTCAAACTTTTTGCTGTCATTAGTGTATTTTAGCAAAATGAAGATGATTCAAACATTAATTTCATTGTGCTTTTGCTCATTTTGAAGATTTTGACATTTTTCACCTGAAGTGTACAATTAGGGGCTGAAAACGCGTTTAAAGCAATAAAAAGTTCATTTTGGCTCTCACACCTTAACTAAATGTTGTAGACTCAAACTTTTTGCTGTCATTAGTGTATGTTAGCAAAATGAAGATGATTCAAGCATTAATTTCATTGTGCTTTTGCTCATTTTGAAGATTTTGACATTTTCACCTGAAGTGTACAATCAGGCTGAAAATGCATTTAAAGCCATAAAAAGTTCATTTTGGCTCTCACACCTTAACTAAATGTTGTAGACTCAAACTTTTTGCTGTCATTAGTGTATTTTAGCAAAATGAAGATGATTCAAGCATTAATTTCATTGTGCTTTTGCTCATTTTGAAGATTTTGACATTTTCACCTGAAGTGTACAATCGGGCTGAAAATGCATTTAAAGCAATAAAAATTTCATTTTGGCTCTCACACCTTAAGTAAATGTTGTAGACTCAAACTTTTTGCTGTCATTAGTGTATTTTAGCAAAATGAAGATGATTCAAGCATTAATTTCATTGTGCTTTTGCTCATTTTGAAGATTTTGACATTTTCACCTGAAGTGTACAATTAGGGGCTGAAAACGCGTTTAAAGCAATAAAAAGTTCATTTTGGCTCTCACACCTTAACTAAATGTTGTAGACTCAAACTTTTTGCTGTCATTAGTGTATTTTAGCAAAATGAAGATGATTCAAGCATTAATTTCATTGTGCTTTTGCTCATTTTGAAGATTTTGACATTTTCACCTGAAGTGTACAATTAGGGGCTGAAAACGCGTTTAAAGCAATAAAAAGTTCATTTTGGCTCTCACACCTTAACTAAATGTTGTAGACTCAAACTTTTTGCTGTCATTAGTGTATTTTAGCAAAATGAAGATGATTCAAGCATTAATTTCATTGTGCTTTTGCTCATTTTGAAGATTTTGACATTTTCACCTGAAGTGTACAATCGGGCTGAAAATGCATTTAAAGCCATAAAAAGTTCATTTGGCTCTCACACCTTAACTAAATGTTGTAGACTCAAACTTTTTGCTGTCATTAGTGTATTTTAGCAAAATGAAGATGATTCAAGCATTAATTTCATTGTGCTTTTGCTCATTTTGAAGATTTTGACATTTTCACCTGAAGTGTACAATCAGGCTGAAAATGCATTTAAAGCCATAAAAAAGTTCATTTTGGCTCTCACACCTTAACTAAATGTTGTAGACTCAAACTTTTTGCTGTCATTAGTGTATTTTAGCAAAATGAAGATGATTCAAGCATTAATTTCATTGTGCTTTTGCTCATTTTGAAGATTTTGACATTTTCACCTGAAGTGTACAATCGGGCTGAAAATGCATTTAAAGCCATAAAAAGTTCATTTTGGCTCTCACACCTTAACTAAATGTTGTAGACTCAAACTTTTTGCTGTCATTAGTGTATTTTAGCAAAATGAAGATGATTCAAGCATTAATTTCATTGTGCTTTTGCTCATTTTGAAGATTTTGACATTTTCACCTGAAGTGTACAATCAGGCTGAAAATGCATTTAAAGCCATAAAAAGTTCATTTTGGCTCTCACACCTCAACTAAATGTTGTAGACTCAAACTTTTTGCTGTCATTAGTGTATGTTAGCAAATGAAGATGATTCAACCATTAATTTCATTGTGCTTTTGCTCATTTTGAAGATTTTGACATTTTCACCTGAAGTGTACAATCAGGCTGAAAATGCATTTAAAGCCATAAAAAGTTCATTTTGGCTCTCACACCTTAACTAAATGTTGTAGACTCAAACTTTTTGCTGTCATTAGTGTATTTTAGCAAAATGAAGATGATTCAAGCATTAATTTCATTGTGCTTTTGCTCATTTTGAAGATTTTGACATTTTCACCTGAAGTGTACAATCGGGCTGAAAATGCATTTAAAGCCATAAAAAGTTCATTTTGGCTCTCACACCTTAACTAAATGTTGTAGACTCAAACTTTTTGCTGTCATTAGTGTATTTTAGCAAAATGAAGATGATTCAAGCATTAATTTCATTGTGCTTTTGCTCATTTTGAAGATTTTGACATTTTCACCTGAAGTGTACAATCGGGCTGAAAATGCATTTAAAGCCATAAAAAGTTCATTTTGGCTCTCACACCTTAACTAAATGTTGTAGACTCAAACTTTTTGCTGTCATTAGTGTATTTTAGCAAAATGAAGATGATTCAAGCATTAATTTCATTGTGCTTTTGCTCATTTGAAGATTTTGACATTTTCACCTGAAGTGTACAATCAGGCTGAAAATGCATTTAAAGCCATAAAAAGTTCATTTTGGCTCTCACACCTTAACTAAATGTTGTAGACTCAAACTTTTTGCTGTCATTAGTGTATTTTAGCAAAATGAAGATGATTCAAGCATTAATTTCATTGTGCTTTTGCTCATTTTGAAGATTTTGACATTTTCACCTGAAGTGTACAATCAGGCTGAAAATGCATTTAAAGCCATAAAAAGTTCATTTTGGCTCTCACACCTTAACTAAATGTTGTAGACTCAAACTTTTTGCTGTCATTAGTGTATTTTAGCAAAATGAAGATGATTCAAGCATTAATTTCATTGTGCTTTTGCTCATTTTGAAGATTTTGACATTTTCACCTGAAGTGTACAATCAGGCTGAAAATGCATTTAAAGCCATAAAAAGTTCATTTTGGCTCTCACACCTTAACTAAATGTTGTAGACTCAAACTTTTTGCTGTCATTAGTGTATGTTAGCAAAATGAAGATGATTCAACCATTAATTTCATTGTGCTTTTGCTCATTTTGAAGATTTTGACATTTTCACCTGAAGTGTACAATCAGGCTGAAAATGCATTTAAAGCCATAAAAAGTTCATTTTGGCTCTCACACCTTAACTAAATGTTGTAGACTCAAACTTTTTGCTGTCATTAGTGTATTTTAGCAAAATGAAGATGATTCAAGCATTAATTTCATTGTGCTTTTGCTCATTTTGAAGATTTTGACATTTTCACCTGAAGTGTACAATCGGGCTGAAAATGCATTTAAAGCCATAAAAAGTTCATTTTGGCTCTCACACCTTAACTAAATGTTGTAGACTCAAACTTTTTGCTGTCATTAGTGTATTTTAGCAAAATGAAGATGATTCAAGCATTAATTTCATTGTGCTTTTGCTCATTTTGAAGATTTTGACATTTTCACCTGAAGTGTACAATCAGGCTGAAAATGCATTTAAAGCCATAAAAAGTTCATTTTGGCTCTCACACCTTAACTAAATGTTGTAGACTCAAACTTTTTGCTGTCATTAGTGTATTTTAGCAAAATGAAGATGATTCAAGCATTAATTTCATTGTGCTTTTGCTCATTTTGAAGATTTTGACATTTTCACCTGAAGTGTACAATCGGGCTGAAAATGCATTTAAAGCCATAAAAAGTTCATTTTTGGCTCTCACACCTTAACTAAATGTTGTAGACTCAAACTTTTTGCTGTCATTAGTGTATTTTAGCAAAATGAAGATGATTCAAGCATTAATTTCATTGTGCTTTTGCTCATTTTGAAGATTTTGACATTTTCACCTGAAGTGTACAATCGGGCTGAAAATGCATTTAAAGCCATAAAAAGTTCATTTTGGCTCTCACACCTTAACTAAATGTTGTAGACTCAAACTTTTTGCTGTCATTAGTGTATGTTAGCAAAATGAAGATGATTCAAGCATTAATTTCATTGTGCATTTGCTCATTTTGAAGATTTTGACATTTTCACCTGAAGTGTACAATTAGGGGCTGAAAACGCGTTTAAAGCAATAAAAAGTTCATTTTGGCTCTCACACCTTAACTAAATGTTGTAGACTCAAACTTTTTGCTGTCATTAGTATATTTTAGCAAAATGAAGATGATTCAAGCATTAATTTTATTGTGCTTTTGCTCATTTTGAAGATTTTGACATTTTCACCTGAAGTGTACAATCGGGCTGAAAATGCATTTAAAGCCATAAAAAGTTCATTTTGGCTCTCACACCTTAACTAAATGTTGTAGACTCAAACTTTTTGCTGTCATTAGTGTATGTTAGCAAAATGAAGATGATTCAAGCATTAATTTCATTGTGCTTTTACTCATTTTGAAGATTTTGACATTTTCACCTGAAGTGTACAATCAGGCTGAAAATGCATTTAAGCCATAAAAAGTTCGTTTTTGGCTCTCACACCTTAACTAAATGTTGTAGACTCAAACTTTTTGCTGTCATTAGTGTATTTTAGCAAAATGAAGATGATTCAAGCATTAATTTCATTGTGCTTTTGCTCATTTTGAAGATTTTGACATTTTCACCTGAAGTGTACAATTAGGGGCTGAAAACGCGTTTTAAAGCAATAAAAAGTTCATTTTGGCTCTCACACCTTAACTAAATGTTGTAGACTCAAACTTTTTGCTGTCATTAGTGTATGTTAGCAAAATGAAGATGATTCAAGCATTAATTTCATTGTGCATTTGCTCATTTTGAAGATTTTGACATTTTCACCTGAAGTGTACAATTAGGGGCTGAAAACGCGTTTAAAGCAATAAAAAGTTCATTTTGGCTCTCACACCTTAACTAAATGTTGTAGACTCAAACTTTTTGCTGTCATTAGTATATTTTAGCAAAATGAAGATGATTCAAGCATTAATTTTATTGTGCTTTTGCTCATTTTGAAGATTTTGACATTTTCACCTGAAGTGTACAATCGGGCTGAAAATGCATTTAAAGCCATAAAAAGTTCATTTTGGCTCTCACACCTTAACTAAATGTTGTAGACTCAAACTTTTTGCTGTCATTAGTGTATGTTAGCAAAATGAAGATGATTCAAGCATTAATTTCATTGTGCTTTTGCTCATTTTGAAGATTTTGACATTTTCACCTGAAGTGTACAATCAGGCTGAAAATGCATTTAAAGCCATAAAAAGTTCGTTTTGGCTCTCACACCTTAACTAAATGTTGTAGACTCAAACTTTTTGCTGTCATTAGTGTATTTTAGCAAAATGAAGATGATTCAAGCATTAATTTCATTGTGCTTTTGCTCATTTTGAAGATTTTGACATTTTCACCTGAAGTGTACAATTAGGGGCTGAAAACGCGTTTAAAGCAATAAAAAGTTCATTTTGGCTCTCACACCTTAACTAAATGTTGTAGACTCAAACTTTTTGCTGTCATTAGTATATTTTAGCAAAATGAAGATGATTGAAGCATTAATTTTATTGTGCTTTTGCTCATTTTGAAGATTTTGACATTTTCACCTGAAGTGTACAATTAGGGGCTGAAAATGCATTTAAAGCCATAAAAAGTTCATTTTGGCTCTCACACCTTAACTAAATGTTGTAGACTCAAACTTTTTGCTGTCATTAGTGTATTTTAGCAAAATGAAGATGATTCAAGCATTAATTTCATTGTGCTTTTGCTCATTTTGAAGATTTTGACATTTTCACCTGAAGTGTACAATCGGGCTGAAAATGCATTTAAAGCCATAAAAAGTTCATTTTGGCTCTCACACCTTAACTAAATGTTGTAGACTCAAACTTTTTGCTGTCATTAGTGTATGTTAGCAAAATGAAGATGATTCAACCATTAATTTCATTGTGCTTTTGCTCATTTTGAAGATTTTGACATTTTCACCTGAAGTGTACAATCAGCTGAAAATGCATTTAAAGCCATAAAAAGTTCATTTTGGCTCTCACACCTTAACTAAATGTTGTAGACTCAAACTTTTTGCTGTCATTAGTGTATTTTAGCAAAATGAAGATGATTCAAGCATTAATTTCATTGTGCTTTTGCTCATTTTGAAGATTTTGACATTTTCACCTGAAGTGTACAATTAGGGGCTGAAAACGCGTTTAAAGCAATAAAAAGTTCATTTTGGCTCTCACACCTTAACTAAATGTTGTAGACTCAAACTTTTTGCTGTCATTAGTGTATGTTAGCAAAATGAAGATGATTCAACCATTAATTTCATTGTGCTTTTGCTCATTTTGAAGATTTTGACATTTTCACCTGAAGTGTACAATCAGGCTGAAAATGCATTTAAAGCCATAAAAAGTTCATTTTGGCTCTCACACCTTAACTAAATGTTGTAGACTCAAACTTTTTGCTGTCATTAGTGTATTTTAGCAAAATGAAGATGATTCAAGCATTAATTTCATTGTGCTTTTGCTCATTTTGAAGATTTTGACATTTTCACCTGAAGTGTACAATCGGGCTGAAAATGCATTTAAAGCCATAAAAAGTTCATTTTGGCTCTCACACCTTAACTAAATGTTGTAGACTCAAACTTTTTGCTGTCATTAGTGTATGTTAGCAAAATGAAGATGATTCAAGCATTAATTTCATTGTGCTTTTGCTCATTTTGAAGATTTTGACATTTTCACCTGAAGTGTACAATCAGGCTGAAAATGCATTTAAAGCCATAAAAAGTTCATTTTGGCTCTCACACCTTAACTAAATGTTGTAGACTCAAACTTTTTGCTGTCATTAGTGTATTTTAGCAAAATGAAGATGATTCAAGCATTAATTTCATTGTGCTTTTGCTCATTTTGAAGATTTTGACATTTTCACCTGAAGTGTACAATCGGGCTGAAAATGCATTTAAAGCCATAAAAAGTTCATTTTGGCTCTCACACCTTAACTAAATGTTGTAGACTCAAACTTTTTGCTGTCATTAGTGTATGTTAGCAAAATGTAGATGATTCAAGCATTAATTTCATTGTGCTTTTGCTCATTTTGAAGATTTTGACATTTTCACCTGAAGTGTACAATCAGGCTGAAAATGCATTTAAAGCCATAAAAAGTTCATTTTGGCTCTCACACCTTAACTAAATGTTGTAGACTCAAACTTTTTGCTGTCATTAGTGTATTTTAGCAAAATGAAGATGATTCAAGCATTAATTTCATTGTGCTTTTGCTCATTTTGAAGATTTTGACATTTTCACCTGAAGTGTACAATCGGGCTGAAAATGCATTTAAAGCCATAAAAAGTTCATTTTGGCTCTCACACCTTAACTAAATGTTGTAGACTCAAACTTTTTGCTGTCATTAGTGTATGTTAGCAAAATGAAGATGATTCAACCATTAATTTCATTGTGCTTTTGCTCATTTTGAAGATTTTGACATTTTCACCTGAAGTGTACAATCAGGCTGAAAATGCATTTAAAGCCATAAAAGTTCATTTTGGCTCTCACACCTTAACTAAATGTTGTAGACTCAAACTTTTTGCTGTCATTAGTGTATTTTAGCAAAATGAAGATGATTCAAGCATTAATTTCATTGTGCTTTTGCTCATTTTGAAGATTTTGACATTTTCACCTGAAGTGTACAATTAGGGGCTGAAAACGCGTTTAAAGCAATAAAAAGTTCATTTTGGCTCTCACACCTTAACTAAATGTTGTAGACTCAAACTTTTTGCTGTCATTAGTGTATGTTAGCAAAATGAAGATGATTCAACCATTAATTTCATTGTGCTTTTGCTCATTTGAAGATTTTGACATTTTCACCTGAAGTGTACAATCAGGCTGAAAATGCATTTAAAGCCATAAAAGTTCATTTTGGCTCTCACACCTTAACTAAATGTTGTAGACTCAAACTTTTTGCTGTCATTAGTGTATTTTAGCAAAATGAAGATGATTCAAGCATTAATTTCATTGTGCTTTTGCTCATTTTGAAGATTTTGACATTTTCACCTGAAGTGTACAATCGGGCTGAAAATGCATTTAAAGCCATAAAAAGTTCATTTTGGCTCTCACACCTTAACTAAATGTTGTAGACTCAAACTTTTTGCTGTCATTAGTGTATTTTAGCAAAATGAAGATGATTCAAGCATTAATTTCATTGTGCTTTTGCTCATTTTGAAGATTTTGACATTTTCACCTGAAGTGTACAATCGGGCTGAAAATGCATTTAAAGCCATAAAAAGTTCATTTTGGCTCTCACACCTTAACTAAATGTTGTAGACTCAAACTTTTTGCTGTCATTAGTGTATTTTAGCAAAATGAAGATGATTCAAGCATTAATTTCATTGTGCTTTTGCTCATTTTGAAGATTTTGACATTTTCACCTGAAGTGTACAATTAGGGGCTGAAAACGCGTTTAAAGCAATAAAAAGTTCATTTTGGCTCTCACACCTTAACTAAATGTTGTAGACTCAAACTTTTTGCTGTCATTAGTGTATGTTAGCAAAATGAAGATGATTCAAGCATTAATTTCATTGTGCTTTTGCTCATTTTGAAGATTTTGACATTTTCACCTGAAGTGTACAATCAGGCTGAAAATGCATTTAAAGCCATAAAAAGTTCATTTTGGCTCTCACACCTTAACTAAATGTTGTAGACTCAAACTTTTTGCTGTCATTAGTGTATTTTAGCAAAATGAGATGATTCAAGCATTAATTTCATTGTGCTTTTGCTCATTTTGAAGATTTTGACATTTTCACCTGAAGTGTACAATCGGGCTGAAAATGCATTTAAAGCCATAAAAAGTTCATTTGGCTCTCACACCTTAACTAAATGTTGTAGACTCAACTTTTTGCTGTCATTAGTGTATTTTAGCAAAATGAAGATGATTCAAGCATTAATTTCATTGTGCTTTTGCTCATTTTGAAGATTTTGACATTTTCACCTGAAGTGTACAATCAGGCTGAAAATGCATTTAAAGCCATAAAAAGTTCATTTTGGCTATCACACCTTAACTAAATGTTGTAGACTCAAACTTTTTGCTGTCATTAGTGTATGTTAGCAAAATGAAGATGATTCAACCATTAATTTCATTGTGCTTTTGCTCATTTGAAGATTTTGACATTTTCACCTGAAGTGTACAATCAGGCTGAAAATGCATTTAAAGCCATAAAAAGTTCATTTTGGCTCTCACACCTTAACTAAATGTTGTAGACTCAAACTTTTTGCTGTCATTAGTGTTTTTTAGCAAAATGAAGATGATTCAAGCATTAATTTCATTGTGCTTTTGCTCATTTTGAAGATTTTGACATTTTCACCTGAAGTGTACAATCGGGCTGAAAATGCATTTAAAGCCATAAAAAGTTCATTTTGGCTCTCACACCTTAACTAAATGTTGTAGACTCAAACTTTTTGCTGTCATTAGTGTATTTTAGCAAAATGAAGATGATTCAAGCATTAATTTCATTGTGCTTTTGCTCATTTTGAAGATTTTGACATTTTCACCTGAAGTGTACAATCGGGCTGAAAATGCATTTAAAGCCATAAAAAGTTCATTTTGGCTCTCACACCTTAACTAAATGTTGTAGACTCAAACTTTTTGCTGTCATTAGTGTATGTTAGCAAAATGAAGATGATTCAAGCATTAATTTCATTGTGCTTTTGCTCATTTTGAAGATTTTGACATTTTCACCTGAAGTGTACAATCAGGCTGAAAATGCATTTAAAGCCATAAAAAGTTCATTTTGGCTCTCACACCTTAACTAAATGTTGTAGACTCAAACTTTTTGCTGTCATTAGTGTATTTTAGCAAAATGAAGATGATTCAAGCATTAATTTCATTGTGCTTTTGCTCATTTTGAAGATTTTGACATTTTCACCTGAAGTGTACAATTAGGGGCTGAAAACGCGTTTAAAGCAATAAAAAGTTCATTTTGGCTCTCACACCTTAACTAAATGTTGTAGACTCAAACTTTTTGCTGTCATTAGTGTATTTTAGCAAAATGAAGATGATTCAAGCATTAATTTCATTGTGCTTTTGCTCATTTTGAAGATTTTGACATTTTCACCTGAAGTGTACAATCAGGCTGAAAATGCATTTAAAGCCATAAAAGTTCATTTTGGCTCTCACACCTTAACTAAATGTTGTAGACTCAAACTTTTTGCTGTCATTAGTGTATTTTAGCAAAATGAAGATGATTCAAGCATTAATTTCATTGTGCTTTTGCTCATTTTGAAGATTTTGACATTTTCACCTGAAGTGTACAATCGGGCTGAAAATGCATTTAAAGCAATAAAAATTTCATTTTGGCTCTCACACCTTAAGTAAATGTTGTAGACTCAAACTTTTTGCTGTCATTAGTGTATTTTAGCAAAATGAAGATGATTCAAGCATTAATTTCATTGTGCTTTTGCTCATTTTGAAGATTTTGACATTTTCACCTGAAGTGTACAATAGGGCTGAAAACGCGTTTAAAGCAATAAAAAGTTCATTTTGGCTCTCACACCTTAACTAAATGTTGTAGACTCAAACTTTTTGCTGTCATTAGTGTATTTTAGCAAAATGAAGATGATTCAAGCATTAATTTCATTGTGCTTTTGCTCATTTGAAGATTTTGACATTTTCACCTGAAGTGTACAATTAGGGCTGAAAACGCGTTTAAAGCAATAAAAAGTTCATTTTGGCTCTCACACCTTAACTAAATGTTGTAGACTCAAACTTTTTGCTGTCATTAGTGTATTTTAGCAAAATGAAGATGATTCAAGCATTAATTTCATTGTGCTTTTGCTCATTTTGAAGATTTTGACATTTTTCACCTGAAGTGTACAATCGGGCTGAAAATGCATTTAAAGCCATAAAAAGTTCATTTTGGCTCTCACACCTTAACTAAATGTTGTAGACTCAAACTTTTTGCTGTCATTAGTGTATTTTAGCAAAATGAAGATGATTCAAGCATTAATTTCATTGTGCTTTTGCTCATTTTGAAGATTTTGACATTTTCACCTGAAGTGTACAATTAGGGCTGAAAACGCGTTTAAAGCAATAAAAGTTCATTTTGGCTCTCACACCTTAACTAAATGTTGTAGACTCAACTTTTTGCTGTCATTAGTGTATGTTAGCAAAATGAAGATGATTCAAGCATTAATTTCATTGTGCTTTTGCTCATTTTGAAGATTTTGACATTTTCACCTGAAGTGTACAATCAGGCTGAAAATGCATTTAAAGCCATAAAAAGTTCATTTTGGCTCTCACACCTTAACTAAATGTTGTAGACTCAACTTTTTGCTGTCATTAGTGTATTTTAGCAAAATGAGATGATTCAAGCATTAATTTCATTGTGCTTTTGCTCATTTTGAAGATTTTGACATTTTCACCTGAAGTGTACAATCAGGCTGAAAATGCATTTAAAGCCATAAAAGTTCATTTTGGCTCTCACACCTTAACTAAATGTTGTAGACTCAAACTTTTTGCTGTCATTAGTGTATTTTAGCAAAATGAAGATGATTCAAGCATTAATTTCATTGTGCTTTTGCTCATTTTGAAGATTTTGACATTTTCACCTGAAGTGTACAATCAGGCTGAAAATGCATTTAAAGCCATAAAAAGTTCATTTTGGCTCTCACACCTCAACTAATGTTGTAGACTCAAACTTTTTGCTGTCATTAGTGTATTTTAGCAAAATGAAGATGATTCAACCATTAATTTCATTGTGCTTTTGCTCATTTTGAAGATTTTGACATTTTCACCTGAAGTGTACAATCAGGCTGAAATGCATTTTAAGCATAAAAAGTTCATTTTGCTCTCACACCTTACTAAATGTTGTAGACTCAAACTTTTTGCTGTCATTAGTGTATTTTAGCAAAATGAAGATGATTCAAGCATTAATTTCATTGTGCTTTTGCTCATTTTGAAGATTTTGACATTTTCACCTGAAGTGTACAATCGGGCTGAAAATGCATTTAAAGCCATAAAAAGTTCATTTTGGCCTCTCACACCTTAACTAAATGTTGTAGACTCAAACTTTTTGCTGTCATTAGTGTATTTTAGCAAAATGAAGATGATTCAAGCATTAAATTTCATTGTGCTTTTGCTCATTTTGAAG
>NW_028233556.1:0-48625 GCF_054856555.1 Leptonotus elevatus | reverse complement strand
GCTCATTTTGAAGATTTTGACATTTTCACCTGAAGTGTACAATCAGGCTGAAAATGCATTTAAAGCCATAAAAAGTTCATTTTGGCTCTCACACCTTAACTAAATGTTGTAGACTCAAACTTTTTGCTGTCATTAGTGCATGTTAGCAAAATGAAGATGATTCAAGCATTAATTTCATTGTGCTTTTGCTCATTTGAAGATTTTGACATTTTCACCTGAAGTGTACAATCAGGCTGAAAATGCATTTAAAGCCATAAAAAGTTCATTTGGCTCTCACAACCTTAACTAAATGTTGTAGACTCAAACTTTTTGCTGTCATTAGTGAATGTTAGCAAAAATGAAGATGATTCAAGCATTAATTTTCATTGTGCTTTTGCTCATTTGAAGATTTTGACATTTTCACCTGAAGTGTACAATCAGGCTGAAATGCATTTAAAGCCATAAAAAGTTCATTTTGGCTCTCACACCTTAACTAAATGTTGTAGACTCAAACTTTTTGCTGTCATTAGTGTATGTTAGCAAAATGAAGATGATTCAAGCATTAATTTCATTGTGCTTTTGCTCATTTTGAAGATTTTGACATTTTCACCTGAAGTGTACAATCAGGCTGAAAATGCATTTAAAGCCATAAAAAGTTCATTTTGGCTCTCACACCTTAACTAAATGTTGTAGACTCAAACTTTTTGCTGTCATTAGTGTATGTTAGCAAAATGAAGATGATTCAAGCATTAATTTCATTGTGCTTTTGCTCATTTTGAAGATTTTGACATTTTCACCTGAAGTGTACAATCAGGCTGAAAATGCATTTAAAGCCATAAAAAGTTCATTTTGGCTCTCACACCTTAACTAAATGTTGTAGACTCAAACTTTTTGCTGTCATTAGTGTATTTTAGCAAAATGAAGATGATTCAAGCATTAATTTCATTGTGCTTTTGCTCATTTTGAAGATTTTGACATTTTCACCTGAAGTGTACAATCAGGCTGAAAATGCAATTTAAGCCATAAAAAGTTCATTTTGGCTCTCACACCTTAACTAAATGTTGTAGACTCAAACTTTTTGCTGTCATTAGTGTATTTTAGCAAAATGAAGATGATTCAAGCATTAATTTCATTGTGCTTTTGCTCATTTTGAAGATTTTGACATTTTTCACCTGAAGTGTACAATCAGGCTGAAAATGCATTTAAAGCCATAAAAAGTTCATTTTGGCTCTCACACCTTAACTAAATGTTGTAGACTCAAACTTTTTGCTGTCATTAGTGTATGTTAGCAAATGAAGATGATTCAAGCATTAATTTCATTGTGCTTTTGCTCATTTTGAAGATTTTGACATTTTCACCTGAAGTGTACAATCAGGCTGAAAATGCATTTAAAGCCATAAAAAGTTCATTTTGGCTCTCACACCTTAACTAAATGTTGTAGACTCAAACTTTTTGCTGTCATTAGTGTATTTTAGCAAAATGAAGATGATTCAAGCATTAATTTCATGTGCTTTTGCTCATTTTGAAGATTTTGACATTTTCACCTGAAGTGTACAATCAGGCTGAAAATGCATTTAAAGCCATAAAAAGTTCATTTTGGCTCTCACACCTTAACTAAATGTTGTAGACTCCAAACTTTTTGCTGTCATTAGTGTATTTTAGCAAAATGAAGATGATTCAAGCATTAATTTCATTGTGCTTTTGCTCATTTTGAAGATTTTGACATTTTCACCTGAAGTGTACAATCGGGCTGAAAATGCATTTAAAGCCATAAAAAGTTCATTTTGGCTCTCACACCTTAACTAAATGTTGTAGACTCAAACTTTTTGCTGTCATTAGTGTATGTTAGCAAAATGAAGATGATTCAAGCATTAATTTCATTGTGCTTTTGCTCATTTTGAAGATTTTGACATTTTCACCTGAAGTGTACAATCAGGCTGAAAATGCATTTAAAGCCATAAAAAGTTCATTTTGGCTCTCACACCTTAACTAAATGTTGTAGACTCAAACTTTTTGCTGTCATTAGTGTATTTTAGCAAAATGAAGATGATTCAAGCATTAATTTCATTGTGCTTTTGCTCATTTTGAAGATTTTGACATTTTCACCTGAAGTGTACAATCGGGCTGAAAATGCATTTAAAGCCATAAAAAGTTCATTTTGGCTCTCACACCTTAACTAAATGTTGTAGACTCAAACTTTTTGCTGTCATTAGTGTATTTTAGCAAAATGAGATGATTCAAGCATTAATTTCATTGTGCTTTTGCTCATTTTGAAGATTTTGACATTTTCACCTGAAGTGTACAATCGGGCTGAAAATGCATTTAAAGCCATAAAAAGTTCATTTTTGGCTCTCACACCTTAACTAAATGTTGTAGACTCAAACTTTTTGCTGTCATTAGTGTATGTTAGCAAAATGAAGATGATTCAAGCATTAATTTCATTGTGCTTTTGCTCATTTTGAAGATTTTGACATTTCACCTGAAGTGTACAATCAGGCTGAAAATGCATTTAAAGCCATAAAAAGTTCATTTTGGCTCTCACACCTTAACTAAATGTTGTAGACTCAAACTTTTTGCTGTCATTAGTGTATTTTAGCAAAATGAAGATGATTCAAGCATTAATTTCATTGTGCTTTTGCTCATTTTGAAGATTTTGACATTTTCACCTGAAGTGTACAATCGGCTGAAAATGCATTTAAAGCCATAAAAAGTTCATTTTGGCTCTCACACCTTAACTAAATGTTGTAGACTCAAACTTTTTGCTGTCATTAGTGTATTTTTAGCAAAATGAAGATGATTCAAGCATTAATTTCATTGTGCTTTTGCTCATTTTGAAGATTTTGACATTTTCACCTGAAGTGTACAATCGGGCTGAAAATGCATTTAAAGCCATAAAAAGTTCATTTTGGCTCTCACACCTTAACTAAATGTTGTAGACTCAAACTTTTTGCTGTCATTAGTGTATGTTAGCAAAATGAAGATGATTCAAGCATTAATTTCATTGTGCTTTTGCTCATTTTGAAGATTTTGACATTTCACCTGAAGTGTACAATCAGGCTGAAAATGCATTTAAAGCCATAAAAAGTTCATTTTGGCTCTCACACCTTAACTAAATGTTGTAGACTCAAACTTTTTGCTGTCATTAGTGTATTTTAGCAAATGAAGATGATTCAAGCATTAATTTCATTGTGCTTTTGCTCATTTTGAAGATTTTGACATTTTCACCTGAAGTGTACAATCAGGCTGAAAATGCATTTAAAGCCATAAAAAGTTCATTTTGGCTCTCACACCTTAACTAAATGTTGTAGACTCAAACTTTTTGCTGTCATTAGTGTATTTTAGCAAAATGAAGATGATTCAAGCATTAATTTCATTGTGCTTTTGCTCATTTTGAAGATTTTGACATTTTCACCTGAAGTGTACAATTAGGGCTGAAAATGCATTTAAAGCCATAAAAAGTTCATTTTGGCTCTCACACCTTAACTAAATGTTGTAGACTCAAACTTTTTGCTGTCATTAGTGCATTTTAGCAAAATGAAGATGATTCAAGCATTAATTTCATTGTGCTTTTGCTCATTTTGAAGATTTTGACATTTTCACCTGAAGTGTACAATCAGGCTGAAAATGCATTTAAAGCCATAAAAAGTTCATTTTGGCTCTCACACCTTAACTAAATGTTGTAGACTCAAACTTTTTGCTGTCATTAGTGTATTTTAGCAAAATGAAGATGATTCAAGCATTAATTTCATTGTGCTTTTTGCTCATTTTGAAGATTTTGACATTTTCACCTGAAGTGTACAATCAGGCTGAAAATGCATTTAAAGCCATAAAAAGTTCATTTTGGCTCTCACACCTTAACTAAATGTTGTAGACTCAAACTTTTTGCTGTCATTAGTGTATTTTAGCAAAATGAAGATGATTCAAGCATTAATTTCATTGTGCTTTTGCTCATTTTGAAGATTTTGACATTTTCACCTGAAGTGTACAATCGGCTGAAAATGCATTTAAAGCCATAAAAAGTTCATTTTGGCTCTCACACCTTAACTAAATGTTGTAGACTCAAACTTTTTTGCTGTCATTAGTGTATTTTAGCAAAATGAAGATGATTCAAGCATTATTTCATTGTGCTTTTGCTCATTTTGAAGATTTTGACATTTTCCACCTGAAGTGTAACAATCAGGCTGAAAATGCATTTAAAGCCATAAAAAGTTCATTTTGGCTCTCACACCTTAACTAAATGTTGTAGACTCAAACTTTTTGCTGTCATTAGTGTATTTTAGCAAAATGAAGATGATTCAAGCATTAATTTCATTGTGCTTTTGCTCATTTTGAAGATTTGACATTTTCACCTGAAGTGTACAATCAGGCTGAAAATGCATTTAAAGCCATAAAAAGTTCATTTTGGCTCTCACACCTTAACTAAATGTTGTAGACTCAAACTTTTTGCTGTCATTAGTGTATTTTTGCAAAATGAAGATGATTCAAGCATTAATTTCATTGTGCTTTTGCTCATTTTGAAGATTTTGACATTTTCACCTGAAGTGTACAATCGGGCTGAAATGCATTTAAAGCCATAAAAAGTTCATTTTGGCTCTCACACCTTAACTAAATGTTGTAGACTCAACTTTTTGCTGTCATTAGTGTATGTTAGCAAAATGAAGATGATTCAAGCATTAATTTCATTGTGCTTTTGCTCATTTTGAAGATTTTGACATTTTCACCTGAAGTGTACAATCAGGCTGAAAATGCATTTAAAGCCATAAAAAGTTCATTTTGGCTCTCACACCTTAACTAAATGTTGTAGACTCAAACTTTTTGCTGTCATTAGTGTATTTTAGCAAAATGAAGATGATTCAAGCATTAATTTCATTGTGCTTTTGCTCATTTTGAGATTTTGACATTTTCACCTGAAGTGTACAATCAGGGCTGAAAATGCATTTAAAGCCATACAAAGTTCATTTTGGCTCTCACACCTTAACTAAATGTTGTAGACTCAAACTTTTTGCTGTCATTAGTGTATTTTAGCAAAATGAAGATGATTCAAGCATTAATTTCATTGTGCTTTTGCTCATTTTGAAGATTTTGACATTTTCACCTGAAGTGTACAATAGGGCTGAAAATGCATTTAAAGCCATAAAAAGTTCATTTTGGCTCTCACACCTTAACTAAATGTTGTAGACTCAAACTTTTTGCTGTCATTAGTGTATGTTAGCAAAATGAAGATGATTCAAGCATTAATTTCATTGTGCTTTTGCTCATTTTGAAGATTTTGACATTTTCACCTGAAGTGTACAATCAGGCTGAAAATGCATTTAAAGCCATAAAAAGTTCATTTTGGCTCTCACACACCTTAACTAAATGTTGTAGACTCAAACTTTTTGCTGTCATTAGTGTATTTTAGCAAAATGAAGATGATTCAAGCATTAATTTCATTGTGCTTTTGCTCATTTTGAAGATTTTGACATTTTCACCTGAAGTGTACAATCGGGCTGAAAATGCATTTAAAGCCATAAAAAGTTCATTTTGGCTCTCACACCTTAACTAAATGTTGTAGACTCAAACTTTTTGCTGTCATTAGTGTATTTTAGCAAATGAAGATGATTCAAGCATTAATTTCATTGTGCTTTTGCTCATTTTGAAGATTTTGACATTTTCACCTGAAGTGTACAATCAGGCTGAAAATGCATTTAAAGCCATAAAAAGTTCATTTTGGCTCTCACACCTTAACTAAATGTTGTAGACTCAAACTTTTTGCTGTCATTAGTGTATGTTAGCAAAATGAAGATGATTCAAGCATTAATTTCATTGTGCTTTTGCTCATTTTGAAGATTTTGACATTTTCACCTGAAGTGTACAATCAGGCTGAAAATGCATTTAAAGCCATAAAAAGTTCATTTTGGCTCTCACACCTTAACTAAATGTTGTAGACTCAAACTTTTTGCTGTCATTAGTGTATTTTAGCAAAATGAAGATGATTCAAGCATTAATTTCATTGTGCTTTTGCTCATTTTGAAGATTTTGACATTTTCACCTGAAGTGTACAATCGGGGCTGAAAATGCATTTAAAGCCATAAAAAGTTCATTTTGGCTCTCACACCTTAACTAAATGTTGTAGACTCAAACTTTTTGCTGTCATTAGTGTATTTTAGCAAAATGAAGATGATTCAAGCATTAATTTCATTGTGCTTTTGCTCATTTTGAAGATTTTGACATTTTCACCTGAAGTGTACAATCGGGCTGAAAATGCATTTAAAGCCATAAAAAGTTCATTTTGGCTCTCACACCTTAACTAAATGTTGTAGACTCAAACTTTTTGCTGTCATTAGTGTATTTTAGCAAAATGAAGATGATTCAAGCATTAATTTCATTGTGCTTTTGCTCATTTTGAAGATTTTGACATTTTCACCTGAAGTGTACAATCGGGCTGAAAATGCATTTAAAGCCATAAAAAGTTCATTTTGGCTCTCACACCTTAACTAAATGTTGTAGACTCAAACTTTTTGCTGTCATTAGTGTTTGTTAGCAAAATGAAGATGATTCAAGCATTAATTTCATTGTGCTTTTGCTCATTTTGAAGATTTTGACATTTTCACCTGAAGTGTACAATCAGGCTGAAAATGCATTTAAAGCCATAAAAAGTTCATTTTGGCTCTCACACCTTAACTAAATGTTGTAGACTCAAACTTTTTGCTGTCATTAGTGTATTTTAGCAAAATGAAGATGATTCAAGCATTAATTTCATTGTGCTTTTGCTCATTTTGAAAGATTTTGACATTTTCACCTGAAGTGTACAATTAGGGCTGAAAATGCATTTAAAGCCATAAAAAGTTCATTTTGGCTCTCACACTTAACTAAATGTTGTAGACTCAAACTTTTTGCTGTCATTAGTGTATTTTAGCAAAATGAAGATGATTCAAGCATTAATTTCATTGTGCTTTTGCTCATTTTGAAGATTTTGACATTTTCACCTGAAGTGTACAATCGGGCTGAAAATGCATTTAAAGCCATAAAAAGTTCATTTTGGCTCTCACACCTTAACTAAATGTTGTAGACTCAAACTTTTTGCTGTCATTAGTGTATTTTAGCAAAATGAAGATGATTCAAGCATTAATTTCATTGTGCTTTTGCTCATTTTGAAGATTTTGACATTTTCACCTGAAGTGTACAATCGGGCTGAAAATGCATTTAAAGCCATAAAAAGTTCATTTTGGCTCTCACACCTTAACTAAATGTTGTAGACTCAAACTTTTTGCTGTCATTAGTGTATTTTAGCAAAATGAAGATGATTCAAGCATTAATTTCATTGTGCTTTTGCTCATTTTGAAGATTTTGACATTTTCACCTGAAGTGTACAATCGGGCTGAAAATGCATTTAAAGCCATAAAAAGTTCATTTTGGCTCTCACACCTTAACTAAATGTTGTAGACTCAAACTTTTTGCTGTCATTAGTGTATTTTAGCAAAATGAAGATGATTCAAGCATTAATTTCATTGTGCTTTTGCTCATTTTGAAGATTTTGACATTTTCACCTGAAGTGTACAATCGGGCTGAAAATGCATTTAAAGCCATAAAAGTTCATTTTGGCTCTCACACCTTAACTAAATGTTGTAGACTCAAACTTTTTGCTGTCATTAGTGTATTTAGCAAAATGAAGATGATTCAAGCATTAATTTCATTGTGCTTTTGCTCATTTTGAAGATTTTGACATTTTCACCTGAAGTGTACAATCAGGCTGAAATGCATTTAAAGCCATAAAAAGTTCATTTTGGCTCTCACACCTTAACTAAATGTTGTAGACTCAAACTTTTTGCTGTCATTAGTGTATTTTAGCAAAATGAAGATGATTCAAGCATTAATTTCATTGTGCTTTTGCTCATTTTGAAGATTTTGACATTTTCACCTGAAGTGTACAATTAGGGGCTGAAAATGCATTTAAAGCCATAAAAAGTTCATTTTGGCTCTCACACCTTAACTAAATGTTGTAGACTCAAACTTTTTGCTGTCATTAGTGTATTTTAGCAAAATGAAGATGATTCAAGCATTAATTTCATTGTGCTTTTGCTCATTTTGAGATTTTGACATTTTCACCTGAAGTGTACAATCGGGCTGAAAATGCATTTAAAGCCATAAAAAGTTCATTTGGCTCTCACACCTTAACTAAATGTTGTAGACTCAAACTTTTTGCTGTCATTAGTGTATTTTAGCAAAATGAAGATGATTCAAGCATTAATTTCATTGTGCTTTTGCTCATTTTGAAGATTTTGACATTTTCACCTGAAGTGTACAATCGGCTGAAAATGCATTTAAAGCCATAAAAAGTTCATTTTGGCTCTCACACCTTAACTAAATGTTGTAGACTCAAACTTTTTGCTGTCATTAGTGTATGTTAGCAAAATGAAGATGATTCAAGCATTAATTTCATTGTGCTTTGCTCATTTTGAAGATTTTGACATTTTCACCTGAAGTGTACAATCAGGCTGAAAATGCATTTAAAGCCATAAAAAGTTCATTTTGGCTCTCACACCTTAACTAAATGTTGTAGACTCAAACTTTTTGCTGTCATTAGTGTATTTTAGCAAAATGAAGATGATTTAAGTATTAATTTCATTGTGCTTTTGCTCATTTTGAAGATTTTGACATTTTCACCTGAAGTGTACAATTAGGGCTGAAAACGCGTTTAAAGCCATAAAAAGTTCATTTTGGCTCTCACACCTTAACTAAATGTTGTAGACTCAAACTTTTTGCTGTCATTAGTATATTTTAGCAAAATGAAGATGATTCAAGCATTAATTTTATTGTGCTTTTGCTCATTTTGAAGATTTTGACATTTTCACCTGAAGTGTACAATCGGGCTGAAAATGCATTTAAAGCCATAAAAAGTTCATTTTGGCTCTCACACCTTAACTAAATGTTGTAGACTCAAACTTTTTGCTGTCATTAGTGTATGTTAGCAAAATGAAGATGATTCAAGCATTAATTTCATGTGCTTTGCTCATTTTGAAGATTTTGACATTTTCACCTGAAGTGTACAATCGGGCTGAAAATGCATTTAAAGCCATAAAAAGTTCATTTTGGCTCTCACACCTTAACTAAATGTTGTAGACTCAAACTTTTTGCTGTCATTAGTGTATTTTAGCAAAATGAAGATGATTCAAGCATTAATTTCATTGTGCTTTTGCTCATTTTGAGATTTTGACATTTTCACCTGAAGTGTACAATCGGGCTGAAAATGCATTTAAAGCCATAAAAAGTTCATTTTGGCTCTCACACCTTAACTAAATGTTGTAGACTCAAACTTTTTGCTGTCATTAGTGTATGTTAGCAAATGAAGATGATTCAAGCATTAATTTCATTGTGCTTTTGCTCATTTTGAAGATTTTGACATTTTCACCTGAAGTGTACAATCAGGGCTGAAAATGCATTTAAAGCCATAAAAAGTTCATTTTGGCTCTCACACCTTAACTAAATGTTGTAGACTCAAACTTTTTGCTGTCATTAGTGTATTTAGCAAAATGAAGATGATTCAAGCATTAATTTCATTGTGCTTTTGCTCATTTTGAAGATTTTGACATTTTCACCTGAAGTGTACAATTAGGGGCTGAAAATGCATTTTAAAGCCATAAAAAGTTCATTTTGGCTCTCACACCCTTAACTAAATGTTGTAGACTCAAACTTTTTGCTGTCATTAGTGCCATGTTAGCAAAATGAAGATGATTCAAGCATTAATTTCATTGTGCTTTTGCTCATTTTGAAGATTTTGACATTTTCACCTGAAGTGTACAATCAGGCTGAAAATGCATTTAAAGCCATAAAAAGTTCATTTTGGCTCTCACACCTTAACTAAATGTTGTAGACTCAAACTTTTTGCTGTCATTAGTGTATTTTAGCAAAATGAAGATGATTCAAGCATTAATTTCATTGTGCTTTTGCTCATTTTGAAGATTTTGACATTTTCACCTGAAGTGTACAATCAGGCTGAAAATGCATTTAAAGCCATAAAAAGTTCATTTTGGCTCTCACACCTTAACTAAATGTTGTAGACTCAAACTTTTTGCTGTCATTAGTGTATGTTAGCAAAATGAAGATGATTCAAGCATTAATTTCATTGTGCTTTTGCTCATTTTGAAGATTTTGACATTTTCACCTGAAGTGTACAATCAGGCTGAAAATGCATTTAAAGCCATAAAAAGTTCATTTTGGCTCTCACACCTTAACTAAATGTTGTAGACTCAAACTTTTTGCTGTCATTAGTGTATTTTAGCAAAATGAAGATGATTCAAGCATTAATTTCATTGTGCTTTTGCTCGTTTTGAAGATTTTGACATTTTCACCTGAAGTGTACAATCAGGCTGAAAATGCATTTAAAGCCATAAAAAGTTCATTTTGGCTCTCACACCTTAACTAAATGTTGTAGACTCAAACTTTTTGCTGTCATTAGTGTATTTTAGCAAAATGAAGATGATTCAAGCATTAATTTCATTGTGCTTTTGCTCATTTTGAAGATTTTGACATTTTCACCTGAAGTGTACAATCGGGCTGAAAATGCATTTAAAGCCATAAAAAGTTCATTTTGGCTCTCACACCTTAACTAAATGTTGTAGACTCAAACTTTTTGCTGTCATTAGTGTATTTTAGCAAAATGAAGATGATTCAAGCATTAATTTCATTGTGCTTTTGCTCATTTTGAAGATTTTGACATTTTCACCTGAAGTGTACAATCAAGCTGAAAATGCATTTAAAGCCATAAAAAGTTCATTTTGGCTCTCACACCTTAACTAAATGTTGTAGACTCAAACTTTTTGCTGTCATTAGTGTATGTTAGCAAAATGAAGATGATTCAAGCATTAATTTCATTGTGCTTTTGCTCATTTTGAAGATTTTGACATTTTCACCTGAAGTGTACAATCAGGCTGAAAATGCATTTAAAGCCATAAAAAGTTCATTTTGGCTCTCACACCTTAACTAAATGTTGTAGACTCAAACTTTTTGCTGTCATTAGTGTATTTTAGCAAAATGAAGATGATTCAAGCATTAATTTCATTGTGCTTTTGCTCGTTTTGAAGATTTTGACATTTTCACCTGAAGTGTACAATCAGGCTGAAAATGCATTTAAAGCCATAAAAAGTTCATTTTGGCTCTCACACCTTAACTAAATGTTGTAGACTCAAACTTTTTGCTGTCATTAGTGTATTTTAGCAAAATGAAGATGATTCAAGCATTAATTTCATTGTGCTTTTGCTCATTTTGAAGATTTTGACATTTTCACCTGAAGTGTACAATCGGGCTGAAAATGCATTTAAAGCCATAAAAAGTTCATTTTGGCTCTCACACCTTAACTAAATGTTGTAGACTCAAACTTTTTGCTGTCATTAGTGTATTTTAGCAAAATGAAGATGATTCAAGCATTAATTTCATTGTGCTTTTGCTCATTTTGAAGATTTTGACATTTTCACCTGAAGTGTACAATTAGGGCTGAAAATGCATTTAAAGCCATAAAAAGTTCATTTTGGCTCTCACACCTTAACTAAATGTTGTAGACTCAAACTTTTTGCTGTCATTAGTGTATTTTAGCAAAATGAAGATGATTCAAGCATTAATTTCATTGTGCTTTTGCTCATTTTGAAGATTTTGACATTTTCACCTGAAGTGTACAATCGGGCTGAAAATGCATTTAAAGCCATAAAAAGTTCATTTTGGCTCTCACACCTTAACTAAATGTTGTAGACTCAAACTTTTTGCTGTCATTAGTGTATTTTTGCAAAATGAAGATGATTCAAGCATTAATTTAATTGTGCTTTTGCTCATTTTGAAGATTTTGACATTTTTACCTGAAGTGTACAATCGGGCTGAAAATGCATTTAAAGCCATAAAAAGTTCATTTTGGCTCTCACACCTTAACTAAATGTTGTAGACTCAAACTTTTTGCTGTCATTAGTGTATGTTAGCAAAATGAAGATGATTCAAGCATTAATTTCATTGTGCTTTTGCTCATTTTGAAGATTTTGACATTTTCACCTGAAGTGTACAATCAGGCTGAAAATGCATTTAAAGCCATAAAAAGTTCATTTTGGCTCTCACACCTTAACTAAATGTTGTAGACTCAAACTTTTTGCTGTCATTAGTGTATTTTAGCAAAATGAAGATGATTCAAGCATTAATTTCATTGTGCTTTTGCTCATTTTGAAGATTTTGACATTTTCACCTGAAGTGTACAATTAGGGGCTGAAAACGCGTTTAAAGCAATAAAAAGTTCATTTTGGCTCTCACACCTTAACTAAATGTTGTAGACTCAAACTTTTTGCTGTCATTAGTGTATGTTAGCAAAATGAAGATGATTCAAGCATTAATTTCATTGTGCTTTTGCTCATTTTGAAGATTTTGACATTTTCACATGAAGTGTACAATCAGGCTGAAAATGCATTTAAAGCCATAAAAAGTTCATTTTGGCTCTCACACCTTAACTAAATGTTGTAGACTCAAACTTTTTGCTGTCATTAGTGTATTTTAGCAAAATGAAGATGATTCAAGCATTAATTTCATTGTGCTTTTGCTCATTTTGAAGATTTTGACATTTTCACCTGAAGTGTACAATCGGGCTGAAAATGCATTTAAAGCCATAAAAAGTTCATTTTGGCTCTCACACCTTAACTAAATGTTGTAGACTCAAACTTTTTGCTGTCATTAGTGTATTTTAGCAAAATGAAGATGATTCAAGCATTAATTTCATTGTGCTTTTGCTCATTTTGAAGATTTTGACATTTTCACCTGAAGTGTACAATCAGGCTGAAAATGCATTTAAAGCCATAAAAAGTTCATTTTGGCTCTCACACCTTAACTAAATGTTGTAGACTCAAACTTTTTGCTGTCATTAGTGTATGTTAGCAAAATGAAGATGATTCAAGCATTAATTTCATTGTGCTTTTGCTCATTTTGAAGATTTTGACATTTTCACCTGAAGTGTACAATCAGGCTGAAAATGCATTTAAAGCCATAAAAAGTTCATTTTGGCTCTCACACCTTAACTAAATGTTGTAGACTCAAACTTTTTGCTGTCATTAGTGTATTTTAGCAAAATGAAGATGATTCAAGCATTAATTTCATTGTGCTTTTGCTCATTTTGAAGATTTTGACATTTTCACCTGAAGTGTACAATCGGGCTGAAAATGCATTTAAAGCCATAAAAAGTTCATTTTGGCTCTCACACCTTAACTAAATGTTGTAGACTCAAACTTTTTGCTGTCATTAGTGTATTTTAGCAAAATGAAGATGATTCAAGCATTAATTTCATTGTGCTTTTGCTCATTTTGAAGATTTTGACATTTTCACCTGAAGTGTACAATCGGGCTGAAAATGCATTTAAAGCCATAAAAAGTTCATTTTGGCTCTCACACCTTAACTAAATGTTGTAGACTCAAACTTTTTGCTGTCATTAGTGTATTTTAGCAAAATGAAGATGATTCAAGCATTAATTTCATTGTGCTTTTGCTCATTTTGAAGATTTTGACATTTTCACCTGAAGTGTACAATCGGGCTGAAAATGCATTTAAAGCCATAAAAAGTTCATTTTGGCTCTCACACCTTAACTAAATGTTGTAGACTCAAACTTTTTGCTGTCATTAGTGTATGTTAGCAAAATGAAGATGATTCAAGCATTAATTTCATTGTGCTTTTGCTCATTTTGAAGATTTTGACATTTTCACCTGAAGTGTACAATCAGGCTGAAAATGCATTTAAAGCCATAAAAAGTTCATTTTGGCTCTCACACCTTAACTAAATGTTGTAGACTCAAACTTTTTGCTGTCATTAGTGTATTTTAGCAAAATGAAGATGATTCAAGCATTAATTTCATTGTGCTTTTGCTCATTTTGAAGATTTTGACATTTTCACCTGAAGTGTACAATTAGGGGCTGAAAATGCATTTAAAGCCATAAAAAGTTCATTTTGGCTCTCACACCTTAACTAAATGTTGTAGACTCAAACTTTTTGCTGTCATTAGTGTATTTTAGCAAAATGAAGATGATTCAAGCATTAATTTCATTGTGCTTTTGCTCATTTTGAAGATTTTGACATTTTCACCTGAAGTGTACAATCGGGCTGAAAATGCATTTAAAGCCATAAAAAGTTCATTTTGGCTCTCACACCTTAACTAAATGTTGTAGACTCAAACTTTTTGCTGTCATTAGTGTATTTTAGCAAAATGAAGATGATTCAAGCATTAATTTCATTGTGCTTTTGCTCATTTTGAAGATTTTGACATTTTCACCTGAAGTGTACAATCGGGCTGAAAATGCATTTAAAGCCATAAAAAGTTCATTTTGGCTCTCACACCTTAACTAAATGTTGTAGACTCAAACTTTTTGCTGTCATTAGTGTATGTTAGCAAAATGAAGATGATTCAAGCATTAATTTCATTGTGCTTTTGCTCATTTTGAAGATTTTGACATTTTCACCTGAAGTGTACAATCAGGCTGAAAATGCATTTAAAGCCATAAAAAGTTCATTTTGGCTCTCACACCTTAACTAAATGTTGTAGACTCAAACTTTTTGCTGTCATTAGTGTATTTTAGCAAAATGAAGATGATTTAAGTATTAATTTCATTGTGCTTTTGCTCATTTTGAAGATTTTGACATTTTCACCTGAAGTGTACAATTAGGGGCTGAAAACGCGTTTAAAGCAATAAAAAGTTCATTTTGGCTCTCACACCTTAACTAAATGTTGTAGACTCAAACTTTTTGCTGTCATTAGTATATTTTAGCAAAATGAAGATGATTCAAGCATTAATTTTATTGTGCTTTTGCTCATTTTGAAGATTTTGACATTTTCACCTGAAGTGTACAATCGGGCTGAAAATGCATTTAAAGCCATAAAAAGTTCATTTTGGCTCTCAAACCTTAACTAAATGTTGTAGACTCAAACTTTTTGCTGTCATTAGTGTATGTTAGCAAAATGAAGATGATTCAAGCATTAATTTCATTGTGCTTTTGCTCATTTTGAAGATTTTGACATTTTCACCTGAAGTGTACAATCGGGCTGAAAATGCATTTAAAGCCATAAAAAGTTCATTTTGGCTCTCACACCTTAACTAAATGTTGTAGACTCAAACTTTTTGCTGTCATTAGTGTATTTTAGCAAAATGAAGATGATTCAAGCATTAATTTCATTGTGCTTTTGCTCATTTTGAAGATTTTGACATTTTCACCTGAAGTGTACAATCGGGCTGAAAATGCATTTAAAGCCATAAAAAGTTCATTTTGGCTCTCACACCTTAACTAAATGTTGTAGACTCAAACTTTTTGCTGTCATTAGTGTATGTTAGCAAAATGAAGATGATTCAAGCATTAATTTCATTGTGCTTTTGCTCATTTTGAAGATTTTGACATTTTCACCTGAAGTGTACAATCAGGCTGAAAATGCATTTAAAGCCATAAAAAGTTCATTTTGGCTCTCACACCTTAACTAAATGTTGTAGACTCAAACTTTTTGCTGTCATTAGTGTATTTTAGCAAAATGAAGATGATTCAAGCATTAATTTCATTGTGCTTTTGCTCATTTTGAAGATTTTGACATTTTCACCTGAAGTGTACAATTAGGGGCTGAAAATGCATTTAAAGCCATAAAAAGTTCATTTTGGCTCTCACACCTTAACTAAATGTTGTAGACTCAAACTTTTTGCTGTCATTAGTGCATGTTAGCAAAATGAAGATGATTCAAGCATTAATTTCATTGTGCTTTTGCTCATTTTGAAGATTTTGACATTTTCACCTGAAGTGTACAATCAGGCTGAAAATGCATTTAAAGCCATAAAAAGTTCATTTTGGCTCTCACACCTTAACTAAATGTTGTAGACTCAAACTTTTTGCTGTCATTAGTGTATTTTAGCAAAATGAAGATGATTCAAGCATTAATTTCATTGTGCTTTTGCTCATTTTGAAGATTTTGACATTTTCACCTGAAGTGTACAATCAGGCTGAAAATGCATTTAAAGCCATAAAAAGTTCATTTTGGCTCTCACACCTTAACTAAATGTTGTAGACTCAAACTTTTTGCTGTCATTAGTGTATGTTAGCAAAATGAAGATGATTCAAGCATTAATTTCATTGTGCTTTTGCTCATTTTGAAGATTTTGACATTTTCACCTGAAGTGTACAATCAGGCTGAAAATGCATTTAAAGCCATAAAAAGTTCATTTTGGCTCTCACACCTTAACTAAATGTTGTAGACTCAAACTTTTTGCTGTCATTAGTGTATTTTAGCAAAATGAAGATGATTCAAGCATTAATTTCATTGTGCTTTTGCTCGTTTTGAAGATTTTGACATTTTCACCTGAAGTGTACAATCAGGCTGAAAATGCATTTAAAGCCATAAAAAGTTCATTTTGGCTCTCACACCTTAACTAAATGTTGTAGACTCAAACTTTTTGCTGTCATTAGTGTATTTTAGCAAAATGAAGATGATTCAAGCATTAATTTCATTGTGCTTTTGCTCATTTTGAAGATTTTGACATTTTCACCTGAAGTGTACAATCGGGCTGAAAATGCATTTAAAGCCATAAAAAGTTCATTTTGGCTCTCACACCTTAACTAAATGTTGTAGACTCAAACTTTTTGCTGTCATTAGTGTATTTTAGCAAAATGAAGATGATTCAAGCATTAATTTCATTGTGCTTTTGCTCATTTTGAAGATTTTGACATTTTCACCTGAAGTGTACAATCAGGCTGAAAATGCATTTAAAGCCATAAAAAGTTAATTTTGGCTCTCACACCTTAACTAAATGTTGTAGACTCAAACTTTTTGCTGTCATTAGTGTATTTTAGCAAAATGAAGATGATTCAAGCATTAATTTCATTGTGCTTTTGCTCATTTTGAAGATTTTGACATTTTCACCTGAAGTGTACAATCGGGCTGAAAATGCATTTAAAGCCATAAAAAGTTCATTTTGGCTCTCACACCTTAACTAAATGTTGTAGACTCAAACTTTTTGCTGTCATTAGTGTATTTTTGCAAAATGAAGATGATTCAAGCATTAATTTCATTGTGCTTTTGCTCATTTTGAAGATTTTGACATTTTCACCTGAAGTGTACAATCGGGCTGAAAATGCATTTAAAGCCATAAAAAGTTCATTTTGGCTCTCACACCTTAACTAAATGTTGTAGACTCAAACTTTTTGCTGTCATTAGTGTATGTTAGCAAAATGAAGATGATTCAAGCATTAATTTCATTGTGCTTTTGCTCATTTTGAAGATTTTGACATTTTTACCTGAAGTGTACAATCAGGCTGAAAATGCATTTAAAGCCATAAAAAGTTCATTTTGGCTCTCACACCTTAACTAAATGTTGTAGACTCAAACTTTTTGCTGTCATTAGTGTATTTTAGCAAAATGAAGATGATTCAAGCATTAATTTCATTGTGCTTTTGCTCATTTTGAAGATTTTGACATTTTCACCTGAAGTGTACAATCAAGCTGAAAATGCATTTAAAGCCATAAAAAGTTCATTTTGGCTCTCACACCTTAACTAAATGTTGTAGACTCAAACTTTTTGCTGTCATTAGTGTATTTTAGCAAAATGAAGATGATTCAAGCATTAATTTCATTGTGCTTTTGCTCATTTTGAAGATTTTTACATTTTCACCTGAAGTGTACAATCAGGCTGAAAATGCATTTAAAGCCATAAAAAGTTCATTTTGGCTCTCACACCTTAACTAAATGTTGTAGACTCAAACTTTTTGCTGTCATTAGTGTATGTTAGCAAAATGAAGATGATTCAAGCATTAATTTCATTGTGCTTTTGCTCGTTTTGAAGATTTTGACATTTTCACCTGAAGTGTACAATCAGGCTGAAAATGCATTTAAAGCCATAAAAAGTTCATTTTGGCTCTCACACCTTAACTAAATGTTGTAGACTCAAACTTTTTGCTGTCATTAGTGTATTTTAGCAAAATGAAGATGATTCAAGCATTAATTTCATTGTGCTTTTGCTCGTTTTGAAGATTTTGACATTTTCACCTGAAGTGTACAATCAGGCTGAAAATGCATTTAAAGCCATAAAAAGTTCATTTTGGCTCTCACACCTTAACTAAATGTTGTAGACTCAAACTTTTTGCTGTCATTAGTGTATTTTAGCAAAATGAAGATGATTCAAGCATTAATTTCATTGTGCTTTTGCTCATTTTGAAGATTTTGACATTTTCACCTGAAGTGTACAATCGGGCTGAAAATGCATTTAAAGCCATAAAAAGTTCATTTTGGCTCTCACACCTTAACTAAATGTTGTAGACTCAAACTTTTTGCTGTCATTAGTGTATTTTAGCAAAATGAAGATGATTCAAGCATTAATTTCATTGTGCTTTTGCTCATTTTGAAGATTTTGACATTTTCACCTGAAGTGTACAATCGGGCTGAAAATGCATTTAAAGCCATAAAAAGTTCATTTTGGCTCTCACACCTTAACTAAATGTTGTAGACTCAAACTTTTTGCTGTCATTAGTGTATGTTAGCAAAATGAAGATGATTCAAGCATTAATTTCATTGTGCTTTTGCTCATTTTGAAGATTTTGACATTTTCACCTGAAGTGTACAATCAGGCTGAAAATGCATTTAAAGCCATAAAAAGTTCATTTTGGCTCTCACACCTTAACTAAATGTTGTAGACTCAAACTTTTTGCTGTCATTAGTGTATGTTAGCAAAATGAAGATGATTCAAGCATTAATTTCATTGTGCTTTTGCTCATTTTGAAGATTTTGACATTTTCACCTGAAGTGTACAATCGGGCTGAAAATGCATTTAAAGCCATAAAAAGTTCATTTTGGCTCTCACACCTTAACTAAATGTTGTAGACTCAAACTTTTTGCTGTCATTAGTGTATTTTAGCAAAATGAAGATGATTCAAGCATTAATTTCATTGTGCTTTTGCTCATTTTGAAGATTTTGACATTTTCACCTGAAGTGTACAATCGGGCTGAAAATGCATTTAAAGCCATAAAAAGTTCATTTTGGCTCTCACACCTTAACTAAATGTTGTAGACTCAAACTTTTTGCTGTCATTAGTGTATGTTAGCAAAATGAAGATGATTCAAGCATTAATTTCATTGTGCTTTTGCTCATTTTGAAGATTTTGACATTTTCACCTGAAGTGTACAATCAGGCTGAAAATGCATTTAAAGCCATAAAAAGTTCATTTTGGCTCTCACACCTTAACTAAATGTTGTAGACTCAAACTTTTTGCTGTCATTAGTGTATTTTAGCAAAATGAAGATGATTCAAGCATTAATTTCATTGTGCTTTTGCTCATTTTGAAGATTTTGACATTTTCACCTGAAGTGTACAATTAGGGGCTGAAAATGCATTTAAAGCCATAAAAAGTTCATTTTGGCTCTCACACCTTAACTAAATGTTGTAGACTCAAACTTTTTGCTGTCATTAGTGCATGTTAGCAAAATGAAGATGATTCAAGCATTAATTTCATTGTGCTTTTGCTCATTTTGAAGATTTTGACATTTTCACCTGAAGTGTACAATCAGGCTGAAAATGCATTTAAAGCCATAAAAAGTTCATTTTGGCTCTCACACCTTAACTAAATGTTGTAGACTCAAACTTTTTGCTGTCATTAGTGTATTTTAGCAAAATGAAGATGATTCAAGCATTAATTTCATTGTGCTTTTGCTCATTTTGAAGATTTTGACATTTTCACCTGAAGTGTACAATCAGGCTGAAAATGCATTTAAAGCCATAAAAAGTTCATTTTGGCTCTCACACCTTAACTAAATGTTGTAGACTCAAACTTTTTGCTGTCATTAGTGTATGTGAGCAAAATGAAGATGATTCAAGCATTAATTTCATTGTGCTTTTGCTCATTTTGAAGATTTTGACATTTTCACCTGAAGTGTACAATCAGGCTGAAAATGCATTTAAAGCCATAAAAAGTTCATTTTGGCTCTCACACCTTAACTAAATGTTGTAGACTCAAACTTTTTGCTGTCATTAGTGTATTTTAGCAAAATGAAGATGATTCAAGCATTAATTTCATTGTGCTTTTGCTCGTTTTGAAGATTTTGACATTTTCACCTGAAGTGTACAATCAGGCTGAAAATGCATTTAAAGCCATAAAAAGTTCATTTTGGCTCTCACACCTTAACTAAATGTTGTAGACTCAAACTTTTTGCTGTCATTAGTGTATTTTAGCAAAATGAAGATGATTCAAGCATTAATTTCATTGTGCTTTTGCTCATTTTGAAGATTTTGACATTTTCACCTGAAGTGTACAATCGGGCTGAAAATGCATTTAAAGCCATAAAAAGTTCATTTTGGCTCTCACACCTTAACTAAATGTTGTAGACTCAAACTTTTTGCTGTCATTAGTGTATTTTAGCAAAATGAAGATGATTCAAGCATTAATTTCATTGTGCTTTTGCTCATTTTGAAGATTTTGACATTTTCACCTGAAGTGTACAATCAAGCTGAAAATGCATTTAAAGCCATAAAAAGTTCATTTTGGCTCTCACACCTTAACTAAATGTTGTAGACTCAAACTTTTTGCTGTCATTAGTGTATGTTAGCAAAATGAAGATGATTCAAGCATTAATTTCATTGTGCTTTTGCTCATTTTGAAGATTTTGACATTTTCACCTGAAGTGTACAATCAGGCTGAAAATGCATTTAAAGCCATAAAAAGTTCATTTTGGCTCTCACACCTTAACTAAATGTTGTAGACTCAAACTTTTTGCTGTCATTAGTGTATTTTAGCAAAATGAAGATGATTCAAGCATTAATTTCATTGTGCTTTTGCTCGTTTTGAAGATTTTGACATTTTCACCTGAAGTGTACAATCAGGCTGAAAATGCATTTAAAGCCATAAAAAGTTCATTTTGGCTCTCACACCTTAACTAAATGTTGTAGACTCAAACTTTTTGCTGTCATTAGTGTATTTTAGCAAAATGAAGATGATTCAAGCATTAATTTCATTGTGCTTTTGCTCATTTTGAAGATTTTGACATTTTCACCTGAAGTGTACAATCGGGCTGAAAATGCATTTAAAGCCATAAAAAGTTCATTTTGGCTCTCACACCTTAACTAAATGTTGTAGACTCAAACTTTTTGCTGTCATTAGTGTATTTTAGCAAAATGAAGATGATTCAAGCATTAATTTCATTGTGCTTTTGCTCATTTTGAAGATTTTGACATTTTCACCTGAAGTGTACAATTAGGGGCTGAAAATGCATTTAAAGCCATAAAAAGTTCATTTTGGCTCTCACACCTTAACTAAATGTTGTAGACTCAAACTTTTTGCTGTCATTAGTGTATTTTAGCAAAATGAAGATGATTCAAGCATTAATTTCATTGTGCTTTTGCTCATTTTGAAGATTTTGACATTTTCACCTGAAGTGTACAATCGGGCTGAAAATGCATTTAAAGCCATAAAAAGTTCATTTTGGCTCTCACACCTTAACTAAATGTTGTAGACTCAAACTTTTTGCTGTCATTAGTGTATTTTTGCAAAATGAAGATGATTCAAGCATTAATTTAATTGTGCTTTTGCTCATTTTGAAGATTTTGACATTTTTACCTGAAGTGTACAATCGGGCTGAAAATGCATTTAAAGCCATAAAAAGTTCATTTTGGCTCTCACACCTTAACTAAATGTTGTAGACTCAAACTTTTTGCTGTCATTAGTGTATGTTAGCAAAATGAAGATGATTCAAGCATTAATTTCATTGTGCTTTTGCTCATTTTGAAGATTTTGACATTTTCACCTGAAGTGTACAATCAGGCTGAAAATGCATTTAAAGCCATAAAAAGTTCATTTTGGCTCTCACACCTTAACTAAATGTTGTAGACTCAAACTTTTTGCTGTCATTAGTGTATTTTAGCAAAATGAAGATGATTCAAGCATTAATTTCATTGTGCTTTTGCTCATTTTGAAGATTTTGACATTTTCACCTGAAGTGTACAATTAGGGGCTGAAAACGCGTTTAAAGCAATAAAAAGTTCATTTTGGCTCTCACACCTTAACTAAATGTTGTAGACTCAAACTTTTTGCTGTCATTAGTGTATGTTAGCAAAATGAAGATGATTCAAGCATTAATTTCATTGTGCTTTTGCTCATTTTGAAGATTTTGACATTTTCACATGAAGTGTACAATCAGGCTGAAAATGCATTTAAAGCCATAAAAAGTTCATTTTGGCTCTCACACCTTAACTAAATGTTGTAGACTCAAACTTTTTGCTGTCATTAGTGTATTTTAGCAAAATGAAGATGATTCAAGCATTAATTTCATTGTGCTTTTGCTCATTTTGAAGATTTTGACATTTTCACCTGAAGTGTACAATCGGGCTGAAAATGCATTTAAAGCCATAAAAAGTTCATTTTGGCTCTCACACCTTAACTAAATGTTGTAGACTCAAACTTTTTGCTGTCATTAGTGTATTTTAGCAAAATGAAGATGATTCAAGCATTAATTTCATTGTGCTTTTGCTCATTTTGAAGATTTTGACATTTTCACCTGAAGTGTACAATCAGGCTGAAAATGCATTTAAAGCCATAAAAAGTTCATTTTGGCTCTCACACCTTAACTAAATGTTGTAGACTCAAACTTTTTGCTGTCATTAGTGTATGTTAGCAAAATGAAGATGATTCAAGCATTAATTTCATTGTGCTTTTGCTCATTTTGAAGATTTTGACATTTTCACCTGAAGTGTACAATCAGGCTGAAAATGCATTTAAAGCCATAAAAAGTTCATTTTGGCTCTCACACCTTAACTAAATGTTGTAGACTCAAACTTTTTGCTGTCATTAGTGTATTTTAGCAAAATGAAGATGATTCAAGCATTAATTTCATTGTGCTTTTGCTCATTTTGAAGATTTTGACATTTTCACCTGAAGTGTACAATCGGGCTGAAAATGCATTTAAAGCCATAAAAAGTTCATTTTGGCTCTCACACCTTAACTAAATGTTGTAGACTCAAACTTTTTGCTGTCATTAGTGTATTTTAGCAAAATGAAGATGATTCAAGCATTAATTTCATTGTGCTTTTGCTCATTTTGAAGATTTTGACATTTTCACCTGAAGTGTACAATCGGGCTGAAAATGCATTTAAAGCCATAAAAAGTTCATTTTGGCTCTCACACCTTAACTAAATGTTGTAGACTCAAACTTTTTGCTGTCATTAGTGTATTTTAGCAAAATGAAGATGATTCAAGCATTAATTTCATTGTGCTTTTGCTCATTTTGAAGATTTTGACATTTTCACCTGAAGTGTACAATCGGGCTGAAAATGCATTTAAAGCCATAAAAAGTTCATTTTGGCTCTCACACCTTAACTAAATGTTGTAGACTCAAACTTTTTGCTGTCATTAGTGTATGTTAGCAAAATGAAGATGATTCAAGCATTAATTTCATTGTGCTTTTGCTCATTTTGAAGATTTTGACATTTTCACCTGAAGTGTACAATCAGGCTGAAAATGCATTTAAAGCCATAAAAAGTTCATTTTGGCTCTCACACCTTAACTAAATGTTGTAGACTCAAACTTTTTGCTGTCATTAGTGTATTTTAGCAAAATGAAGATGATTCAAGCATTAATTTCATTGTGCTTTTGCTCATTTTGAAGATTTTGACATTTTCACCTGAAGTGTACAATTAGGGGCTGAAAATGCATTTAAAGCCATAAAAAGTTCATTTTGGCTCTCACACCTTAACTAAATGTTGTAGACTCAAACTTTTTGCTGTCATTAGTGTATTTTAGCAAAATGAAGATGATTCAAGCATTAATTTCATTGTGCTTTTGCTCATTTTGAAGATTTTGACATTTTCACCTGAAGTGTACAATCGGGCTGAAAATGCATTTAAAGCCATAAAAAGTTCATTTTGGCTCTCACACCTTAACTAAATGTTGTAGACTCAAACTTTTTGCTGTCATTAGTGTATTTTAGCAAAATGAAGATGATTCAAGCATTAATTTCATTGTGCTTTTGCTCATTTTGAAGATTTTGACATTTTCACCTGAAGTGTACAATCGGGCTGAAAATGCATTTAAAGCCATAAAAAGTTCATTTTGGCTCTCACACCTTAACTAAATGTTGTAGACTCAAACTTTTTGCTGTCATTAGTGTATGTTAGCAAAATGAAGATGATTCAAGCATTAATTTCATTGTGCTTTTGCTCATTTTGAAGATTTTGACATTTTCACCTGAAGTGTACAATCAGGCTGAAAATGCATTTAAAGCCATAAAAAGTTCATTTTGGCTCTCACACCTTAACTAAATGTTGTAGACTCAAACTTTTTGCTGTCATTAGTGTATTTTAGCAAAATGAAGATGATTTAAGTATTAATTTCATTGTGCTTTTGCTCATTTTGAAGATTTTGACATTTTCACCTGAAGTGTACAATTAGGGGCTGAAAACGCGTTTAAAGCAATAAAAAGTTCATTTTGGCTCTCACACCTTAACTAAATGTTGTAGACTCAAACTTTTTGCTGTCATTAGTATATTTTAGCAAAATGAAGATGATTCAAGCATTAATTTTATTGTGCTTTTGCTCATTTTGAAGATTTTGACATTTTCACCTGAAGTGTACAATCGGGCTGAAAATGCATTTAAAGCCATAAAAAGTTCATTTTGGCTCTCAAACCTTAACTAAATGTTGTAGACTCAAACTTTTTGCTGTCATTAGTGTATGTTAGCAAAATGAAGATGATTCAAGCATTAATTTCATTGTGCTTTTGCTCATTTTGAAGATTTTGACATTTTCACCTGAAGTGTACAATCGGGCTGAAAATGCATTTAAAGCCATAAAAAGTTCATTTTGGCTCTCACACCTTAACTAAATGTTGTAGACTCAAACTTTTTGCTGTCATTAGTGTATTTTAGCAAAATGAAGATGATTCAAGCATTAATTTCATTGTGCTTTTGCTCATTTTGAAGATTTTGACATTTTCACCTGAAGTGTACAATCGGGCTGAAAATGCATTTAAAGCCATAAAAAGTTCATTTTGGCTCTCACACCTTAACTAAATGTTGTAGACTCAAACTTTTTGCTGTCATTAGTGTATGTTAGCAAAATGAAGATGATTCAAGCATTAATTTCATTGTGCTTTTGCTCATTTTGAAGATTTTGACATTTTCACCTGAAGTGTACAATCAGGCTGAAAATGCATTTAAAGCCATAAAAAGTTCATTTTGGCTCTCACACCTTAACTAAATGTTGTAGACTCAAACTTTTTGCTGTCATTAGTGTATTTTAGCAAAATGAAGATGATTCAAGCATTAATTTCATTGTGCTTTTGCTCATTTTGAAGATTTTGACATTTTCACCTGAAGTGTACAATTAGGGGCTGAAAATGCATTTAAAGCCATAAAAAGTTCATTTTGGCTCTCACACCTTAACTAAATGTTGTAGACTCAAACTTTTTGCTGTCATTAGTGCATGTTAGCAAAATGAAGATGATTCAAGCATTAATTTCATTGTGCTTTTGCTCATTTTGAAGATTTTGACATTTTCACCTGAAGTGTACAATCAGGCTGAAAATGCATTTAAAGCCATAAAAAGTTCATTTTGGCTCTCACACCTTAACTAAATGTTGTAGACTCAAACTTTTTGCTGTCATTAGTGTATTTTAGCAAAATGAAGATGATTCAAGCATTAATTTCATTGTGCTTTTGCTCATTTTGAAGATTTTGACATTTTCACCTGAAGTGTACAATCAGGCTGAAAATGCATTTAAAGCCATAAAAAGTTCATTTTGGCTCTCACACCTTAACTAAATGTTGTAGACTCAAACTTTTTGCTGTCATTAGTGTATGTTAGCAAAATGAAGATGATTCAAGCATTAATTTCATTGTGCTTTTGCTCATTTTGAAGATTTTGACATTTTCACCTGAAGTGTACAATCAGGCTGAAAATGCATTTAAAGCCATAAAAAGTTCATTTTGGCTCTCACACCTTAACTAAATGTTGTAGACTCAAACTTTTTGCTGTCATTAGTGTATTTTAGCAAAATGAAGATGATTCAAGCATTAATTTCATTGTGCTTTTGCTCATTTTGAAGATTTTGACATTTTCACCTGAAGTGTACAATCGGGCTGAAAATGCATTTAAAGCCATAAAAAGTTCATTTTGGCTCTCACACCTTAACTAAATGTTGTAGACTCAAACTTTTTGCTGTCATTAGTGTATGTTAGCAAAATGAAGATGATTCAAGCATTAATTTCATTGTGCTTTTGCTCATTTTGAAGATTTTGACATTTTCACCTGAAGTGTACAATCGGGCTGAAAATGCATTTAAAGCCATAAAAAGTTCATTTTGGCTCTCACACCTTAACTAAATGTTGTAGACTCAAACTTTTTGCTGTCATTAGTGTATTTTAGCAAAATGAAGATGATTCAAGCATTAATTTCATTGTGCTTTTGCTCATTTTGAAGATTTTGACATTTTCACCTGAAGTGTACAATCAGGCTGAAAATGCATTTAAAGCCATAAAAAGTTAATTTTGGCTCTCACACCTTAACTAAATGTTGTAGACTCAAACTTTTTGCTGTCATTAGTGTATTTTAGCAAAATGAAGATGATTCAAGCATTAATTTCATTGTGCTTTTGCTCATTTTGAAGATTTTGACATTTTCACCTGAAGTGTACAATCGGGCTGAAAATGCATTTAAAGCCATAAAAAGTTCATTTTGGCTCTCACACCTTAACTAAATGTTGTAGACTCAAACTTTTTGCTGTCATTAGTGTATTTTTGCAAAATGAAGATGATTCAAGCATTAATTTCATTGTGCTTTTGCTCATTTTGAAGATTTTGACATTTTCACCTGAAGTGTACAATCGGGCTGAAAATGCATTTAAAGCCATAAAAAGTTCATTTTGGCTCTCACACCTTAACTAAATGTTGTAGACTCAAACTTTTTGCTGTCATTAGTGTATGTTAGCAAAATGAAGATGATTCAAGCATTAATTTCATTGTGCTTTTGCTCATTTTGAAGATTTTGACATTTTTACCTGAAGTGTACAATCAGGCTGAAAATGCATTTAAAGCCATAAAAAGTTCATTTTGGCTCTCACACCTTAACTAAATGTTGTAGACTCAAACTTTTTGCTGTCATTAGTGTATTTTAGCAAAATGAAGATGATTCAAGCATTAATTTCATTGTGCTTTTGCTCATTTTGAAGATTTTGACATTTTCACCTGAAGTGTACAATCAAGCTGAAAATGCATTTAAAGCCATAAAAAGTTCATTTTGGCTCTCACACCTTAACTAAATGTTGTAGACTCAAACTTTTTGCTGTCATTAGTGTATTTTAGCAAAATGAAGATGATTCAAGCATTAATTTCATTGTGCTTTTGCTCATTTTGAAGATTTTTACATTTTCACCTGAAGTGTACAATCAGGCTGAAAATGCATTTAAAGCCATAAAAAGTTCATTTTGGCTCTCACACCTTAACTAAATGTTGTAGACTCAAACTTTTTGCTGTCATTAGTGTATGTTAGCAAAATGAAGATGATTCAAGCATTAATTTCATTGTGCTTTTGCTCGTTTTGAAGATTTTGACATTTTCACCTGAAGTGTACAATCAGGCTGAAAATGCATTTAAAGCCATAAAAAGTTCATTTTGGCTCTCACACCTTAACTAAATGTTGTAGACTCAAACTTTTTGCTGTCATTAGTGTATTTTAGCAAAATGAAGATGATTCAAGCATTAATTTCATTGTGCTTTTGCTCGTTTTGAAGATTTTGACATTTTCACCTGAAGTGTACAATCAGGCTGAAAATGCATTTAAAGCCATAAAAAGTTCATTTTGGCTCTCACACCTTAACTAAATGTTGTAGACTCAAACTTTTTGCTGTCATTAGTGTATTTTAGCAAAATGAAGATGATTCAAGCATTAATTTCATTGTGCTTTTGCTCATTTTGAAGATTTTGACATTTTCACCTGAAGTGTACAATCGGGCTGAAAATGCATTTAAAGCCATAAAAAGTTCATTTTGGCTCTCACACCTTAACTAAATGTTGTAGACTCAAACTTTTTGCTGTCATTAGTGTATTTTAGCAAAATGAAGATGATTCAAGCATTAATTTCATTGTGCTTTTGCTCATTTTGAAGATTTTGACATTTTCACCTGAAGTGTACAATCAGGCTGAAAATGCATTTAAAGCCATAAAAAGTTCATTTTGGCTCTCACACCTTAACTAAATGTTGTAGACTCAAACTTTTTGCTGTCATTAGTGTATTTTAGCAAAATGAAGATGATTCAAGCATTAATTTCATTGTGCTTTTGCTCATTTTGAAGATTTTGACATTTTCACCTGAAGTGTACAATCGGGCTGAAAATGCATTTAAAGCCATAAAAAGTTCATTTTGGCTCTCACACCTTAACTAAATGTTGTAGACTCAAACTTTTTGCTGTCATTAGTGTATTTTTGCAAAATGAAGATGATTCAAGCATTAATTTCATTGTGCTTTTGCTCATTTTGAAGATTTTGACATTTTCACCTGAAGTGTACAATCGGGCTGAAAATGCATTTAAAGCCATAAAAAGTTCATTTTGGCTCTCACACCTTAACTAAATGTTGTAGACTCAAACTTTTTGCTGTCATTAGTGTATGTTAGCAAAATGAAGATGATTCAAGCATTAATTTCATTGTGCTTTTGCTCATTTTGAAGATTTTGACATTTTCACCTGAAGTGTACAATCAGGCTGAAAATGCATTTAAAGCCATAAAAAGTTCATTTTGGCTCTCACACCTTAACTAAATGTTGTACACTCAAACTTTTTGCTGTCATTAGTGTATTTTAGCAAAATGAAGATGATTCAAGCATTAATTTCATTGTGCTTTTGCTCATTTTGAAGATTTTGACATTTTCACCTGAAGTGTACAATCAGGCTGAAAATGCATTTAAAGCCATAAAAAGTTCATTTTGGCTCTCACACCTTAACTAAATGTTGTAGACTCAAACTTTTTGCTGTCATTAGTGTATTTTAGCAAAATGAAGATGATTCAAGCATTAATTTCATTGTGCTTTTGCTCATTTTGAAGATTTTGACATTTTCACCTGAAGTGTACAATCAGGCTGAAAATGCATTTAAAGCCATAAAAAGTTCATTTTGGCTCTCACACCTTAACTAAATGTTGTAGACTCAAACTTTTTGCTGTCATTAGTGTATTTTAGCAAAATGAAGATGATTCAAGCATTAATTTCATTGTGCTTTTGCTCATTTTGAAGATTTTGACATTTTCACCTGAAGTGTACAATCGGGCTGAAAATGCATTTAAAGCCATAAAAAGTTCATTTTGGCTCTCACACCTTAACTAAATGTTGTAGACTCAAACTTTTTGCTGTCATTAGTGTATTTTTGCAAAATGAAGATGATTCAAGCATTAATTTCATTGTGCTTTTGCTCATTTTGAAGATTTTGACATTTTCACCTGAAGTGTACAATCGGGCTGAAAATGCATTTAAAGCCATAAAAAGTTCATTTTGGCTCTCACACCTTAACTAAATGTTGTAGACTCAAACTTTTTGCTGTCATTAGTGTATGTTAGCAAAATGAAGATGATTCAAGCATTAATTTCATTGTGCTTTTGCTCATTTTGAAGATTTTGACATTTTTACCTGAAGTGTACAATCAGGCTGAAAATGCATTTAAAGCCATAAAAAGTTCATTTTGGCTCTCACACCTTAACTAAATGTTGTACACTCAAACTTTTTGCTGTCATTAGTGTATTTTAGCAAAATGAAGATGATTCAAGCATTAATTTCATTGTGCTTTTGCTCATTTTGAAGATTTTGACATTTTCACCTGAAGTGTACAATCAAGCTGAAAATGCATTTAAAGCCATAAAAAGTTCATTTTGGCTCTCACACCTTAACTAAATGTTGTAGACTCAAACTTTTTGCTGTCATTAGTGTATTTTAGCAAAATGAAGATGATTCAAGCATTAATTTCATTGTGCTTTTGCTCATTTTGAAGATTTTTACATTTTCACCTGAAGTGTACAATCAGGCTGAAAATGCATTTAAAGCCATAAAAAGTTCATTTTGGCTCTCACACCTTAACTAAATGTTGTAGACTCAAACTTTTTGCTGTCATTAGTGTATGTTAGCAAAATGAAGATGATTCAAGCATTAATTTCATTGTGCTTTTGCTCGTTTTGAAGATTTTGACATTTTCACCTGAAGTGTACAATCAGGCTGAAAATGCATTTAAAGCCATAAAAAGTTCATTTTGGCTCTCACACCTTAACTAAATGTTGTAGACTCAAACTTTTTGCTGTCATTAGTGTATTTTAGCAAAATGAAGATGATTCAAGCATTAATTTCATTGTGCTTTTGCTCGTTTTGAAGATTTTGACATTTTCACCTGAAGTGTACAATCAGGCTGAAAATGCATTTAAAGCCATAAAAAGTTCATTTTGGCTCTCACACCTTAACTAAATGTTGTAGACTCAAACTTTTTGCTGTCATTAGTGTATTTTAGCAAAATGAAGATGATTCAAGCATTAATTTCATTGTGCTTTTGCTCATTTTGAAGATTTTGACATTTTCACCTGAAGTGTACAATCGGGCTGAAAATGCATTTAAAGCCATAAAAAGTTCATTTTGGCTCTCACACCTTAACTAAATGTTGTAGACTCAAACTTTTTGCTGTCATTAGTGTATTTTAGCAAAATGAAGATGATTCAAGCATTAATTTCATTGTGCTTTTGCTCATTTTGAAGATTTTGACATTTTCACCTGAAGTGTACAATCGGGCTGAAAATGCATTTAAAGCCATAAAAAGTTCATTTTGGCTCTCACACCTTAACTAAATGTTGTAGACTCAAACTTTTTGCTGTCATTAGTGTATTTTAGCAAAATGAAGATGATTCAAGCATTAATTTCATTGTGCTTTTGCTCATTTTGAAGATTTTGACATTTTCACCTGAAGTGTACAATCGGGCTGAAAAAAATTTGCAATTTAGAAAATGCATTTAAAGCCATAAAAAGTTCATTTTGGCTCTCACACCTTAACTAAATGTTGTAGACTCAAACTTTTTGCTGTCATTAGTGTATTTTTGCAAAATGAAGATGATTCAAGCATTAATTTCATTGTGCTTTTGCTCATTTTGAAGATTTTGACATTTTTACCTGAAGTGTACAATCGGGCTGAAAATGCATTTAAAGCCATAAAAAGTTCATTTTGGCTCTCACACCTTAACTAAATGTTGTACACTCAAACTTTTTGCTGTCATTAGTGTATTTTAGCAAAATGAAGATGATTCAAGCATTAATTTCATTGTGCTTTTGCTCATTTTGAAGATTTTGACATTTTCACCTGAAGTGTACAATCAAGCTGAAAATGCATTTAAAGCCATAAAAAGTTCATTTTGGCTCTCACACCTTAACTAAATGTTGTAGACTCAAACTTTTTGCTGTCATTAGTGTATTTTAGCAAAATGAAGATGATTCAAGCATTAATTTCATTGTGCTTTTGCTCATTTTGAAGATTTTTACATTTTCACCTGAAGTGTACAATCAGGCTGAAAATGCATTTAAAGCCATAAAAAGTTCATTTTGGCTCTCACACCTTAACTAAATGTTGTAGACTCAAACTTTTTGCTGTCATTAGTGTATGTTAGCAAAATGAAGATGATTCAAGCATTAATTTCATTGTGCTTTTGCTCGTTTTGAAGATTTTGACATTTTCACCTGAAGTGTACAATCAGGCTGAAAATGCATTTAAAGCCATAAAAAGTTCATTTTGGCTCTCACACCTTAACTAAATGTTGTAGACTCAAACTTTTTGCTGTCATTAGTGTATGTTAGCAAAATGAAGATGATTCAAGCATTAATTTCATTGTGCTTTTGCTCATTTTGAAGATTTTGACATTTTTACCTGAAGTGTACAATCAGGCTGAAAATGCATTTAAAGCCATAAAAAGTTCATTTTGGCTCTCACACCTTAACTAAATGTTGTACACTCAAACTTTTTGCTGTCATTAGTGTATTTTAGCAAAATGAAGATGATTCAAGCATTAATTTCATTGTGCTTTTGCTCATTTTGAAGATTTTGACATTTTCACCTGAAGTGTACAATCAAGCTGAAAATGCATTTAAAGCCATAAAAAGTTCATTTTGGCTCTCACACCTTAACTAAATGTTGTAGACTCAAACTTTTTGCTGTCATTAGTGTATTTTAGCAAAATGAAGATGATTCAAGCATTAATTTCATTGTGCTTTTGCTCATTTTGAAGATTTTTACATTTTCACCTGAAGTGTACAATCAGGCTGAAAATGCATTTAAAGCCATAAAAAGTTCATTTTGGCTCTCACACCTTAACTAAATGTTGTAGACTCAAACTTTTTGCTGTCATTAGTGTATGTTAGCAAAATGAAGATGATTCAAGCATTAATTTCATTGTGCTTTTGCTCGTTTTGAAGATTTTGACATTTTCACATGAAGTGTACAATCAGGCTGAAAATGCATTTAAAGCCATAAAAAGTTCATTTTGGCTCTCACACCTTAACTAAATGTTGTAGACTCAAACTTTTTGCTGTCATTAGTGTATTTTAGCAAAATGAAGATGATTCAAGCATTAATTTCATTGTGCTTTTGCTCGTTTTGAAGATTTTGACATTTTCACCTGAAGTGTACAATCAGGCTGAAAATGCATTTAAAGCCATAAAAAGTTCATTTTGGCTCTCACACCTTAACTAAATGTTGTAGACTCAAACTTTTTGCTGTCATTAGTGTATTTTAGCAAAATGAAGATGATTCAAGCATTAATTTCATTGTGCTTTTGCTCATTTTGAAGATTTTGACATTTTCACCTGAAGTGTACAATCGGGCTGAAAATGCATTTAAAGCCATAAAAAGTTCATTTTGGCTCTCACACCTTAACTAAATGTTGTAGACTCAAACTTTTTGCTGTCATTAGTGTATTTTAGCAAAATGAAGATGATTCAAGCATTAATTTCATTGTGCTTTTGCTCATTTTGAAGATTTTGACATTTTCACCTGAAGTGTACAATCGGGCTGAAAATGCATTTAAAGCCATAAAAAGTTCATTTTGGCTCTCACACCTTAACTAAATGTTGTAGACTCAAACTTTTTGCTGTCATTAGTGTATTTTAGCAAAATGAAGATGATTCAAGCATTAATTTCATTGTGCTTTTGCTCATTTTGAAGATTTTGACATTTTCACCTGAAGTGTACAATCGGGCTGAAAAAAATTTGCAATTTAGAAAATGCATTTAAAGCCATAAAAAGTTCATTTTGGCTCTCACACCTTAACTAAATGTTGTAGACTCAAACTTTTTGCTGTCATTAGTGTATTTTTGCAAAATGAAGATGATTCAAGCATTAATTTCATTGTGCTTTTGCTCATTTTGAAGATTTTGACATTTTCACCTGAAGTGTACAATCGGGCTGAAAATGCATTTAAAGCCATAAAAAGTTCATTTTGGCTCTCACACCTTAACTAAATGTTGTAGACTCAAACTTTTTGCTGTCATTAGTGTATGTTAGCAAAATGAAGATGATTCAAGCATTAATTTCATTGTGCTTTTGCTCATTTTGAAGATTTTGACATTTTCACCTGAAGTGTACAATCAGGCTGAAAATGCATTTAAAGCCATAAAAAGTTCATTTTGGCTCTCACACCTTAACTAAATGTTGTACACTCAAACTTTTTGCTGTCATTAGTGTATTTTAGCAAAATGAAGATGATTCAAGCATTAATTTCATTGTGCTTTTGCTCATTTTGAAGATTTTGACATTTTCACCTGAAGTGTACAATCAGGCTGAAAATGCATTTAAAGCCATAAAAAGTTCATTTTGGCTCTCACACCTTAACTAAATGTTGTAGACTCAAACTTTTTGCTGTCATTAGTGTATTTTAGCAAAATGAAGATGATTCAAGCATTAATTTCATTGTGCTTTTGCTCATTTTGAAGATTTTGACATTTTCACCTGAAGTGTACAATTAGGGGCTGAAAACGCGTTTAAAGCAATAAAAAGTTCATTTTGGCTCTCACACCTTAACTAAATGTTGTAGACTCAAACTTTTTGCTGTCATTAGTGTATGTTAGCAAAATGAAGATGATTCAAGCATTAATTTCATTGTGCTTTTGCTCATTTTGAAGATTTTGACATTTTCACATGAAGTGTACAATCAGGCTGAAAATGCATTTAAAGCCATAAAAAGTTCATTTTGGCTCTCACACCTTAACTAAATGTTGTAGACTCAAACTTTTTGCTGTCATTAGTGTATTTTAGCAAAATGAAGATGATTCAAGCATTAATTTCATTGTGCTTTTGCTCATTTTGAAGATTTTGACATTTTCACCTGAAGTGTACAATCGGGCTGAAAATGCATTTAAAGCCATAAAAAGTTCATTTTGGCTCTCACACCTTAACTAAATGTTGTAGACTCAAACTTTTTGCTGTCATTAGTGTATTTTAGCAAAATGAAGATGATTCAAGCATTAATTTCATTGTGCTTTTGCTCATTTTGAAGATTTTGACATTTTCACCTGAAGTGTACAATCAGGCTGAAAATGCATTTAAAGCCATAAAAAGTTCATTTTGGCTCTCACACCTTAACTAAATGTTGTAGACTCAAACTTTTTGCTGTCATTAGTGTATGTTAGCAAAATGAAGATGATTCAAGCATTAATTTCATTGTGCTTTTGCTCATTTTGAAGATTTTGACATTTTCACCTGAAGTGTACAATCAGGCTGAAAATGCATTTAAAGCCATAAAAAGTTCATTTTGGCTCTCACACCTTAACTAAATGTTGTAGACTCAAACTTTTTGCTGTCATTAGTGTATTTTAGCAAAATGAAGATGATTCAAGCATTAATTTCATTGTGCTTTTGCTCATTTTGAAGATTTTGACATTTTCACCTGAAGTGTACAATCGGGCTGAAAATGCATTTAAAGCCATAAAAAGTTCATTTTGGCTCTCACACCTTAACTAAATGTTGTAGACTCAAACTTTTTGCTGTCATTAGTGTATTTTAGCAAAATGAAGATGATTCAAGCATTAATTTCATTGTGCTTTTGCTCATTTTGAAGATTTTGACATTTTCACCTGAAGTGTACAATCGGGCTGAAAATGCATTTAAAGCCATAAAAAGTTCATTTTGGCTCTCACACCTTAACTAAATGTTGTAGACTCAAACTTTTTGCTGTCATTAGTGTATTTTAGCAAAATGAAGATGATTCAAGCATTAATTTCATTGTGCTTTTGCTCATTTTGAAGATTTTGACATTTTCACCTGAAGTGTACAATCGGGCTGAAAAAAATTTGCAATTTAGAAAATGCATTTAAAGCCATAAAAAGTTCATTTTGGCTCTCACACCTTAACTAAATGTTGTAGACTCAAACTTTTTGCTGTCATTAGTGTATTTTTGCAAAATGAAGATGATTCAAGCATTAATTTCATTGTGCTTTTGCTCATTTTGAAGATTTTGACATTTTCACCTGAAGTGTACAATCGGGCTGAAAATGCATTTAAAGCCATAAAAAGTTCATTTTGGCTCTCACACCTTAACTAAATGTTGTAGACTCAAACTTTTTGCTGTCATTAGTGTATGTTAGCAAAATGAAGATGATTCAAGCATTAATTTCATTGTGCTTTTGCTCATTTTGAAGATTTTGACATTTTCACCTGAAGTGTACAATCAGGCTGAAAATGCATTTAAAGCCATAAAAAGTTCATTTTGGCTCTCACACCTTAACTAAATGTTGTACACTCAAACTTTTTGCTGTCATTAGTGTATTTTAGCAAAATGAAGATGATTCAAGCATTAATTTCATTGTGCTTTTGCTCATTTTGAAGATTTTGACATTTTCACCTGAAGTGTACAATCAGGCTGAAAATGCATTTAAAGCCATAAAAAGTTCATTTTGGCTCTCACACCTTAACTAAATGTTGTAGACTCAAACTTTTTGCTGTCATTAGTGTATTTTAGCAAAATGAAGATGATTCAAGCATTAATTTCATTGTGCTTTTGCTCATTTTGAAGATTTTGACATTTTCACCTGAAGTGTACAATTAGGGGCTGAAAACGCGTTTAAAGCAATAAAAAGTTCATTTTGGCTCTCACACCTTAACTAAATGTTGTAGACTCAAACTTTTTGCTGTCATTAGTGTATGTTAGCAAAATGAAGATGATTCAAGCATTAGTTTCATTGTGCTTTTGCTCATTTTGAAGATTTTGACATTTTCACATGAAGTGTACAATCAGGCTGAAAATGCATTTAAAGCCATAAAAAGTTCATTTTGGCTCTCACACCTTAACTAAATGTTGTAGACTCAAACTTTTTGCTGTCATTAGTGTATTTTAGCAAAATGAAGATGATTCAAGCATTAATTTCATTGTGCTTTTGCTCATTTTGAAGATTTTGACATTTTCACCTGAAGTGTACAATCGGGCTGAAAATGCATTTAAAGCCATAAAAAGTTCATTTTGGCTCTCACACCTTAACTAAATGTTGTAGACTCAAACTTTTTGCTGTCATTAGTGTATTTTAGCAAAATGAAGATGATTCAAGCATTAATTTCATTGTGCTTTTGCTCATTTTGAAGATTTTGACATTTTCACCTGAAGTGTACAATCAGGCTGAAAATGCATTTAAAGCCATAAAAAGTTCATTTTGGCTCTCACACCTTAACTAAATGTTGTAGACTCAAACTTTTTGCTGTCATTAGTGTATGTTAGCAAAATGAAGATGATTCAAGCATTAATTTCATTGTGCTTTTGCTCATTTTGAAGATTTTGACATTTTCACCTGAAGTGTACAATCAGGCTGAAAATGCATTTAAAGCCATAAAAAGTTCATTTTGGCTCTCACACCTTAACTAAATGTTGTAGACTCAAACTTTTTGCTGTCATTAGTGTATTTTAGCAAAATGAAGATGATTCAAGCATTAATTTCATTGTGCTTTTGCTCATTTTGAAGATTTTGACATTTTCACCTGAAGTGTACGATCGGGCTGAAAATGCATTTAAAGCCATAAAAAGTTCATTTTGGCTCTCACACCTTAACTAAATGTTGTAGACTCAAACTTTTTGCTGTCATTAGTGTATTTTAGCAAAATGAAGATGATTCAAGCATTAATTTCATTGTGCTTTTGCTCATTTTGAAGATTTTGACATTTTCACCTGAAGTGTACAATCGGGCTGAAAATGCATTTAAAGCCATAAAAAGTTCATTTTGGCTCTCACACCTTAACTAAATGTTGTAGACTCAAACTTTTTGCTGTCATTAGTGTATTTTAGCAAAATGAAGATGATTCAAGCATTAATTTCATTGTGCTTTTGCTCATTTTGAAGATTTTGACATTTTCACCTGAAGTGTGCAATCGGGCTGAAAATGCATTTAAAGCCATAAAAAGTTCATTTTGGCTCTCACACCTTAACTAAATGTTGTAGACTCAAACTTTTTGCTGTCATTAGTGTATGTTAGCAAAATGAAGATGATTCAAGCATTAATTTCATTGTGCTTTTGCTCATTTTGAAGATTTTGACATTTTCACCTGAAGTGTACAATCAGGCTGAAAATGCATTTAAAGCCATAAAAAGTTCATTTTGGCTCTCACACCTTAACTAAATGTTGTAGACTCAAACTTTTTGCTGTCATTAGTGTATTTTAGCAAAATGAAGATGATTCAAGCATTAATTTCATTGTGCTTTTGCTCATTTTGAAGATTTTGACATTTTCACCTGAAGTGTACAATTAGGGGCTGAAAATGCATTTAAAGCCATAAAAAGTTCATTTTGGCTCTCACACCTTAACTAAATGTTGTAGACTCAAACTTTTTGCTGTCATTAGTGTATTTTAGCAAAATGAAGATGATTCAAGCATTAATTTCATTGTGCTTTTGCTCATTTTGAAGATTTTGACATTTTCACCTGAAGTGTACAATCGGGCTGAAAATGCATTTAAAGCCATAAAAAGTTCATTTTGGCTCTCACACCTTAACTAAATGTTGTAGACTCAAACTTTTTGCTGTCATTAGTGTATTTTAGCAAAATGAAGATGATTCAAGCATTAATTTCATTGTGCTTTTGCTCATTTTGAAGATTTTGACATTTTCACCTGAAGTGTACAATCGGGCTGAAAATGCATTTAAAGCCATAAAAAGTTCATTTTGGCTCTCACACCTTAACTAAATGTTGTAGACTCAAACTTTTTGCTGTCATTAGTGTATGTTAGCAAAATGAAGATGATTCAAGCATTAATTTCATTGTGCTTTTGCTCATTTTGAAGATTTTGACATTTTCACCTGAAGTGTACAATCAGGCTGAAAATGCATTTAAAGCCATAAAAAGTTCATTTTGGCTCTCACACCTTAACTAAATGTTGTAGACTCAAACTTTTTGCTGTCATTAGTGTATTTTAGCAAAATGAAGATGATTTAAGTATTAATTTCGTTGTGCTTTTGCTCATTTTGAAGATTTTGACATTTTCACCTGAAGTGTACAATTAGGGGCTGAAAACGCGTTTAAAGCAATAAAAAGTTCATTTTGGCTCTCACACCTTAACTAAATGTTGTAGACTCAAACTTTTTGCTGTCATTAGTATATTTTAGCAAAATGAAGATGATTCAAGCATTAATTTTATTGTGCTTTTGCTCATTTTGAAGATTTTGACATTTTCACCTGAAGTGTACAATCGGGCTGAAAATGCATTTAAAGCCATAAAAAGTTCATTTTGGCTCTCACACCTTAACTAAATGTTGTAGACTCAAACTTTTTGCTGTCATTAGTGTATGTTAGCAAAATGAAGATGATTCAAGCATTAATTTCATTGTGCTTTTGCTCATTTTGAAGATTTTGACATTTTCACCTGAAGTGTACAATCGGGCTGAAAATGCATTTAAAGCCATAAAAAGTTCATTTTGGCTCTCACACCTTAACTAAATGTTGTAGACTCAAACTTTTTGCTGTCATTAGTGTATTTTAGCAAAATGAAGATGATTCAAGCATTAATTTCATTGTGCTTTTGCTCATTTTGAAGATTTTGACATTTTCACCTGAAGTGTACAATCGGGCTGAAAATGCATTTAAAGCCATAAAAAGTTCATTTTGGCTCTCACACCTTAACTAAATGTTGTAGACTCAAACTTTTTGCTGTCATTAGTGTATGTTAGCAAAATGAAGATGATTCAAGCATTAATTTCATTGTGCTTTTGCTCATTTTGAAGATTTTGACATTTTCACCTGAAGTGTACAATCGGGCTGAAAATGCATTTAAAGCCATAAAAAGTTCATTTTGGCTCTCACACCTTAACTAAATGTTGTAGACTCAAACTTTTTGCTGTCATTAGTGTATGTTAGCAAAATGAAGATGATTCAAGCATTAATTTCATTGTGCTTTTGCTCATTTTGAAGATTTTGACATTTTCACCTGAAGTGTACAATCAGGCTGAAAATGCATTTAAAGCCATAAAAAGTTCATTTTGGCTCTCACACCTTAACTAAATGTTGTAGACTCAAACTTTTTGCTGTCATTGGTGTATTTTAGCAAAATGAAGATGATTTAAGTATTAATTTCGTTGTGCTTTTGCTCATTTTGAAGATTTTGACATTTTCACCTGAAGTGTACAATTAGGGGCTGAAAACGCGTTTAAAGCAATAAAAAGTTCATTTTGGCTCTCACACCTTAACTAAATGTTGTAGACTCAAACTTTTTGCTGTCATTAGTGTATTTTAGCAAAATGAAGATGATTCAAGCATTAATTTCATTGTGCTTTTGCTCATTTTGAAGATTTTGACATTTTCACCTGAAGTGTACAATTAGGGGCTGAAAATGCATTTAAAGCCATAAAAAGTTCATTTTGGCTCTCACACCTTAACTAAATGTTGTAGACTCAAACTTTTTGCTGTCATTAGTGTATTTTAGCAAAATGAAGATGATTCAAGCATTAATTTCATTGTGCTTTTGCTCATTTTGAAGATTTTGACATTTTCACCTGAAGTGTACAATCGGGCTGAAAATGCATTTAAAGCCATAAAAAGTTCATTTTGGCTCTCACACCTTAACTAAATGTTGTAGACTCAAACTTTTTGCTGTCATTAGTGTATTTTTGCAAAATGAAGATGATTCAAGCATTAATTTAATTGTGCTTTTGCTCATTTTGAAGATTTTGACATTTTTACCTGAAGTGTACAATCGGGCTGAAAATGCATTTAAAGCCATAAAAAGTTCATTTTGGCTCTCACACCTTAACTAAATGTTGTAGACTCAAACTTTTTGCTGTCATTAGTGTATGTTAGCAAAATGAAGATGATTCAAGCATTAATTTCATTGTGCTTTTGCTCATTTTGAAGATTTTGACATTTTCACCTGAAGTGTACAATCAGGCTGAAAATGCATTTAAAGCCATAAAAAGTTCATTTTGGCTCTCACACCTTAACTAAATGTTGTACACTCAAACTTTTTGCTGTCATTAGTGTATTTTAGCAAAATGAAGATGATTCAAGCATTAATTTCATTGTGCTTTTGCTCATTTTGAAGATTTTGACATTTTCACCTGAAGTGTACAATCAGGCTGAAAATGCATTTAAAGCCATAAAAAGTTCATTTTGGCTCTCACACCTTAACTAAATGTTGTAGACTCAAACTTTTTGCTGTCATTAGTGTATTTTAGCAAAATGAAGATGATTCAAGCATTAATTTCATTGTGCTTTTGCTCATTTTGAAGATTTTGACATTTTCACCTGAAGTGTACAATTAGGGGCTGAAAACGCGTTTAAAGCAATAAAAAGTTCATTTTGGCTCTCACACCTTAACTAAATGTTGTAGACTCAAACTTTTTGCTGTCATTAGTGTATGTTAGCAAAATGAAGATGATTCAAGCATTAATTTCATTGTGCTTTTGCTCATTTTGAAGATTTTGACATTTTCACATGAAGTGTACAATCAGGCTGAAAATGCATTTAAAGCCATAAAAAGTTCATTTTGGCTCTCACACCTTAACTAAATGTTGTAGACTCAAACTTTTTGCTGTCATTAGTGTATTTTAGCAAAATGAAGATGATTCAAGCATTAATTTCATTGTGCTTTTGCTCATTTTGAAGATTTTGACATTTTCACCTGAAGTGTACAATCGGGCTGAAAATGCATTTAAAGCCATAAAAAGTTCATTTTGGCTCTCACACCTTAACTAAATGTTGTAGACTCAAACTTTTTGCTGTCATTAGTGTATTTTAGCAAAATGAAGATGATTCAAGCATTAATTTCATTGTGCTTTTGCTCATTTTGAAGATTTTGACATTTTCACCTGAAGTGTACAATCAGGCTGAAAATGCATTTAAAGCCATAAAAAGTTCATTTTGGCTCTCACACCTTAACTAAATGTTGTAGACTCAAACTTTTTGCTGTCATTAGTGTATGTTAGCAAAATGAAGATGATTCAAGCATTAATTTCATTGTGCTTTTGCTCATTTTGAAGATTTTGACATTTTCACCTGAAGTGTACAATCAGGCTGAAAATGCATTTAAAGCCATAAAAAGTTCATTTTGGCTCTCACACCTTAACTAAATGTTGTAGACTCAAACTTTTTGCTGTCATTAGTGTATTTTAGCAAAATGAAGATGATTCAAGCATTAATTTCATTGTGCTTTTGCTCATTTTGAAGATTTTGACTTTTTCACCTGAAGTGTACAATCGGGCTGAAAATGCATTTAAAGCCATAAAAAGTTCATTTTGGCTCTCACACCTTAACTAAATGTTGTAGACTCAAACTTTTTGCTGTCATTAGTGTATTTTAGCAAAATGAAGATGATTCAAGCATTAATTTCATTGTGCTTTTGCTCATTTTGAAGATTTTGACATTTTCACCTGAAGTGTACAATCGGGCTGAAAATGCATTTAAAGCCATAAAAAGTTCATTTTGGCTCTCACACCTTAACTAAATGTTGTAGACTCAAACTTTTTGCTGTCATTAGTGTATTTTAGCAAAATGAAGATGATTCAAGCATTAATTTCATTGTGCTTTTGCTCATTTTGAAGATTTTGACATTTTCACCTGAAGTGTACAATCGGGCTGAAAATGCATTTAAAGCCATAAAAAGTTCATTTTGGCTCTCACACCTTAACTAAATGTTGTAGACTCAAACTTTTTGCTGTCATTAGTGTATGTTAGCAAAATGAAGATGATTCAAGCATTAATTTCATTGTGCTTTTGCTCATTTTGAAGATTTTGACATTTTCACCTGAAGTGTACAATCAGGCTGAAAATGCATTTAAAGCCATAAAAAGTTCATTTTGGCTCTCACACCTTAACTAAATGTTGTAGACTCAAACTTTTTGCTGTCATTAGTGTATTTTAGCAAAATGAAGATGATTCAAGCATTAATTTCATTGTGCTTTTGCTCATTTTGAAGATTTTGACATTTTCACCTGAAGTGTACAATTAGGGGCTGAAAATGCATTTAAAGCCATAAAAAGTTCATTTTGGCTCTCACACCTTAACTAAATGTTGTAGACTCAAACTTTTTGCTGTCATTAGTGTATTTTAGCAAAATGAAGATGATTCAAGCATTAATTTCATTGTGCTTTTGCTCATTTTGAAGATTTTGACATTTTCACCTGAAGTGTACAATCGGGCTGAAAATGCATTTAAAGCCATAAAAAGTTCATTTTGGCTCTCACACCTTAACTAAATGTTGTAGACTCAAACTTTTTGCTGTCATTAGTGTATTTTAGCAAAATGAAGATGATTCAAGCATTAATTTCATTGTGCTTTTGCTCATTTTGAAGATTTTGACATTTTCACCTGAAGTGTACAATCGGGCTGAAAATGCATTTAAAGCCATAAAAAGTTCATTTTGGCTCTCACACCTTAACTAAATGTTGTAGACTCAAACTTTTTGCTGTCATTAGTGTATGTTAGCAAAATGAAGATGATTCAAGCATTAATTTCATTGTGCTTTTGCTCATTTTGAAGATTTTGACATTTTCACCTGAAGTGTACAATCAGGCTGAAAATGCATTTGAAGCCATAAAAAGTTCATTTTGGCTCTCACACCTTAACTAAATGTTGTAGACTCAAACTTTTTGCTGTCATTAGTGTATTTTAGCAAAATGAAGATGATTTAAGTATTAATTTCATTGTGCTTTTGCTCATTTTGAAGATTTTGACATTTTCACCTGAAGTGTACAATTAGGGGCTGAAAACGCGTTTAAAGCAATAAAAAGTTCATTTTGGCTCTCACACCTTAACTAAATGTTGTAGACTCAAACTTTTTGCTGTCATTAGTATATTTTAGCAAAATGAAGATGATTCAAGCATTAATTTTATTGTGCTTTTGCTCATTTTGAAGATTTTGACATTTTCACCTGAAGTGTACAATCGGGCTGAAAATGCATTTAAAGCCATAAAAAGTTCATTTTGGCTCTCAAACCTTAACTAAATGTTGTAGACTCAAACTTTTTGCTGTCATTAGTGTATGTTAGCAAAATGAAGATGATTCAAGCATTAATTTCATTGTGCTTTTGCTCATTTTGAAGATTTTGACATTTTCACCTGAAGTGTACAATCGGGCTGAAAATGCATTTAAAGCCATAAAAAGTTCATTTTGGCTCTCACACCTTAACTAAATGTTGTAGACTCAAACTTTTTGCTGTCATTAGTGTATTTTAGCAAAATGAAGATGATTCAAGCATTAATTTCATTGTGCTTTTGCTCATTTTGAAGATTTTGACATTTTCACCTGAAGTGTACAATCGGGCTGAAAATGCATTTAAAGCCATAAAAAGTTCATTTTGGCTCTCACACCTTAACTAAATGTTGTAGACTCAAACTTTTTGCTGTCATTAGTGTATGTTAGCAAAATGAAGATGATTCAAGCATTAATTTCATTGTGCTTTTGCTCATTTTGAAGATTTTGACATTTTCACCTGAAGTGTACAATCAGGCTGAAAATGCATTTAAAGCCATAAAAAGTTCATTTTGGCTCTCACACCTTAACTAAATGTTGTAGACTCAAACTTTTTGCTGTCATTAGTGTATTTTAGCAAAATGAAGATGATTCAAGCATTAATTTCATTGTGCTTTTGCTCATTTTGAAGATTTTGACATTTTCACCTGAAGTGTACAATTAGGGCTGAAAATGCATTTAAAGCCATAAAAAGTTCATTTTGGCTCTCACACCTTAACTAAATGTTGTAGACTCAAACTTTTTGCTGTCATTAGTGCATGTTAGCAAAATGAAGATGATTCAAGCATTAATTTCATTGTGCTTTTGCTCATTTTGAAGATTTTGACATTTTCACCTGAAGTGTACAATCAGGCTGAAAATGCATTTAAAGCCAAAAAGTTCATTTTGGCTCTCACACCTTAACTAAATGTTGTAGACTCAAACTTTTTGCTGTCATTAGTGTATTTTAGCAAAATGAAGATGATTCAAGCATTAATTTCATTGTGCTTTTGCTCATTTTGAAGATTTTGACATTTTCACCTGAAGTGTACAATCAGGCTGAAAATGCATTTAAAGCCATAAAAAGTTCATTTTGCTCTCACACCTTAACTAAATGTTGTAGACTCAAACTTTTTGCTGTCATTAGTGTATGTTAGCAAAATGAAGATGATTCAAGCATTAATTTCATTGTGCTTTTGCTCATTTTGAAGATTTTGACATTTTCACCTGAAGTGTACAATCAGGCTGAAAATGCATTTAAGCCATAAAAAGTTCATTTTGGCTCTCACACCTTAACTAAATGTTGTAGACTCAAACTTTTTGCTGTCATTAGTGTATTTTAGCAAAATGAAGATGATTCAAGCATTAATTTCATTGTGCTTTTGCTCTTTTGAAGATTTTGACATTTTCACCTGAAGTGTACAATCAGGCTGAAAATGCATTTAAAGCCATAAAAAGTTCATTTTGGCTCTCACACCTTAACTAAATGTTGTAGACTCAAACTTTTTGCTGTCATTAGTGTATTTTAGCAAAATGAAGATGATTCAAGCATTAATTTCATTGTGCTTTTGCTCATTTTGAAGATTTTGACATTTTCACCTGAAGTGTACAATCGGGTCTGAAAATGCATTTAAAGCCATAAAAAGTTCATTTTGGCTCTCACACCTTAACTAAATGTTGTAGACTCAAACTTTTTGCTGTCATTAGTGTATGTTAGCAAAATGAAGATGATTCAAGCATTAATTTCATTGTGCTTTTGCTCATTTTGAAGATTTTGACATTTTTCACCTGAAGTGTACAATCAGGCTGAAAATGCATTTAAAGCCATAAAAAGTTCATTTTGGCTCTCACACCTTAACTAAATGTTGTACACTCAAACTTTTTTGCTGTCATTAGTGTATTTTAGCAAATGAAGATGATTCAAGCATTAATTTCATTGTGCTTTTGCTCATTTTGAAGATTTTGACATTTTCACCTGAAGTGTACAATCGGATGAAAATGCATTTAAAGCCATAAAAAGTTCATTTTGGCTCTCACACCTTAACTAAATGTTGTAGACTCAAACTTTTTGCTGTCATTAGTGTATTTTTGCAAAATGAAGATGATTCAAGCATTAATTTCATTGTGCTTTTGCTCATTTTGAAGATTTTGACATTTTCACCTGAAGTGTACAATCGGGCTGAAAATGCATTTAAAGCCATAAAAAGTTCATTTGGCTCTCACACCTTAACTAAATGTTGTAGACTCAAACTTTTTGCTGTCATTAGTGTATGTTAGCAAAATGAAGATGATTCAAGCATTAATTTCATTGTGCTTTTGCTCATTTTGAAGATTTTGACATTTTACCTGAAGTGTACAATCAGGCTGAAAATGCATTTAAAGCCATAAAAAGTTCATTTTGGCTCTCACACCTTAACTAAATGTTGTAGCACTCAAACTTTTTGCTGTCATTAGTGTATTTTAGCAAAATGAAGATGATTCAAGCATTAATTTCATTGTGCTTTTGCTCATTTTGAAGATTTTGACATTTTCACCTGAAGTGTACAATCAGGCTGAAAATGCATTTAAAGCCATAAAAAGTTCATTTTGGCTCTCACACCTTAACTAAATGTTGTAGACTCAAACTTTTGCTGTCATTAGTGTATTTTAGCAAAATGAAGATGATTCAAGCATTAATTTCATTGTGCTTTTGCTCATTTTGAAGATTTTGACATTTTCACCTGAAGTGTACAATCAGGCTGAAAATGCATTAAAGCCATAAAAGTTCATTTTGGCTCTCACACCTTAACTAAATGTTGTAGACTCAAACTTTTTGCTGTCATTAGTGTATTTTAGCAAAATGAAGATGATTCAAGCATTAATTTCATTGTGCTTTTGCTCGTTTTGAAGATTTTGACATTTTCACCTGAAGTGTACAATCAGGCTGAAAATGCATTTAAAGCCATAAAAAGTTCATTTTGGCTCTCACACCTTAACTAAATGTTGTAGACTCAAACTTTTTGCTGTCATTAGTGTATTTTAGCAAAATGAAGATGATTCAAGCATTAATTTCATTGTGCTTTTGCTCATTTTGAAGATTTTGACATTTTCACCTGAAGTGTACAATCGGGCTGAAAATGCATTTAAAGCCATAAGAAAAGTTCATTTTGGCTCTCACACCTTAACTAAATGTTGTAGACTCAAACTTTTTGCTGTCATTAGTGTATTTTAGCAAAATGAAGATGATTCAAGCATTAATTTATTGTGCTTTTGCTCATTTGAAGATTTTGACATTTTCACTGAAGTGTACAATCAGGCTGAAAATGCATTTAAAGCCATAAAAAGTTCATTTTGGCTCTCACACCTTAACTAAATGTTGTAGACTCAAACTTTTTGCTGTCATTAGTGTATTTAGCAAAATGAAGATGATTCAAGCATTAATTTCATTGTGCTTTTGCTCATTTTGAAGATTTTGACATTTTCACCTGAAGTGTACAATCGGGCTGAAAATGCATCTTTAAAGCCATAAAAAGTTCATTTTGGCTCTCACACCTTAACTAAATGTTGTAGACTCAAACTTTTTGCTGTCATTAGTGTATTTTTGCAAAATGAAGATGATTCAAGCATTAATTTCATTGTGCTTTTGCTCATTTTGAAGATTTTGACATTTTCACCTGAAGTGTACAATCGGGCTGAAAATGCATTTAAAGCATAAAAAAGTTCATTTTGGCTCTCACACCTTAACTAAAGTTGTAGACTCAAACTTTTTGCTGTCATTAGTGTATGTTAGCAAAATGAAGATGATTCAAGCATTAATTTCATTGTGCTTTTGCTCATTTGAAGATTTTGACATTTTCACCTGAAGTGTACAATCAGGGCTGAAAATGCATTTAAAGCCATAAAAAGTTCATTTTGGCTCTCACACTTAACTAAATGTTGTAGCACTCAAACTTTTTGCTGTCATTAGTGTATTTTAGCAAAATGAAGATGATTCAAGCATTAATTTCATTGTGCTTTTGCTCATTTTGAAGATTTTGACATTTTCACCTGAAGTGTACAATCAGGCTGAAAATGCATTTAAAGCCATAAAAAGTTCATTTTGGCTCTCACACCTTAACTAAATGTTGTAGACTCAAACTTTTTGCTGTCATTAGTGTATTTTAGCAAAATGAGATGATTCAAGCATTAATTTCATTGTGCTTTTGCTCATTTTGAAGATTTTGACATTTTCACCTGAAGTGTACAATTAGGCTGAAAACGCATTTAAAGCATAAAAAGTTCATTTTGGCTCTCACACCTTAACTAAATGTTGTAGACTCAAACTTTTTGCTGTCATTAGTGTATGTTAGCAAAATGAAGATGATTCAAGCATTAATTTCATTGTGCTTTTGCTCATTTTGAGATTTTGACATTTTCACCTGAGTGTACAATCAGGGCTGAAAATGCATTTTAAAGCCATAAAAGTTCATTTTGCTCTCACACCTTAACTAAATGTTGTAGACTCAACTTTTTGCTGTCATTAGTGTATTTTAGCAAAATGAAGATGATTCAAGCATTAATTCATTGTGCTTTTGCTCATTTTGAAGATTTTGACATTTTCACCTGAAGTGTACAATCGGGCTGAAAATGCATTTAAAGCCATAAAAAGTTCATTTTGGCTCTCACACCTTAACTAAATGTTGTAGACTCAAACTTTTGCTGTCATTAGTGTATTTTAGCAAAGAAGATGATTCAAGCATTATTTTCATTGTGCTTTTGCTCATTTTGAAGATTTTGACATTTTCACTGAAGTGTACAATCAGGCTGAAAATGCATTTAAAGCATAAAAGTTCTGTTTGCTCTCACTACCTTAACTAAATGTTGTAGACTCTAACTTTTTGCTGTCGATTAGTGTATGTTAGCAAAATGAAGATGATTCAAGCATTAATTTCATTGTGCTTTTGCTCATTTTGAGATTTTGACATTTTCACCTGAAGTGTACAATCAGGCTGAAATGGCATTTAAAGCCATAAAAGTTCTTTTGGCTCTCACCGGAGGACCTTAACTAAATGTGTAGACTCAAACTTTGCTGCCTCATTAGTGTATTTTAGCAAATGAGATGATTCAAGCTTAATTTCATCGTGCTTTTGGCTCATTTTGAAGATTGACATTTTCACCTGAAGGTGTTATCTATCGGGCTGAAAATGTCATTTAAGCCATAAAAAGTTCCATTTTGGGCTCTCACACCATAACTAAATGTTGTAGACTC
>NW_028233555.1:35000-37500 GCF_054856555.1 Leptonotus elevatus | reverse complement strand
CAGCGGACCGCGGGGAGCGCGCCCGTCTTCGGGGCTTGTTGCTGGCCGTTGGCGGACCGGGGGGAGCGCGCCCGTCTTCGGGGCTTGTTGCTGGCCGTTGGCGGAGCTCCAGCGGACCGGGGGGAGCGCGCCCGTCTTCGGGGCTTGTTGCCGGCCGTTGGAGGAGCTCCAGCGGACCGCGGGGAGCGCGCCCGTCTTCGGGGCTTGTTGCTGGCCGTTGGAGGAGCTCCAGCGGACCGCGGGGAGCGCGCCCGTCTTCGGGGCTTGTTGCTGGCCGTTGGAGGAGCTCCAGCGGACCGGGGGGGGAGCGCGCCCGTCTTCGGGGCTTGTTGCTGGCCGTTGGAGGAGCTCCAGCGGACCGCGGGGAGCGCGCCCGTCTTCGGGGCTTGTTGCTGGCCGTTGGCGGACCGGGGGGAGCGCGCCCGTCTTCGGGGCTTGTTGCTGGCCGTTGGCGGAGCTCCAGCGGACCGGGGGGAGCGCGCCCGTCTTCGGGGCTTGTTGCTGGCCGTTGGAGGAGCTCCAGCGGACCGCGGGGAGCGCGCCCGTCTTCGGGGCTTGTTGCTGGCCGTTGGAGGAGCTCCAGCGGACCGCGGGGAGCGCGCCCGTCTTCGGGGCTTGTTGCTGGCCGTTGGAGGAGCTCCAGCGGACCGGGGGGGAGCCGGGCGTTCGAGTTGCCCAGGCAGGGGGTTATCCTCCACTAGCAAACCTCCATGAGCAGCGGAGCCCGTCAGCTGCGCCAAAAAGAACCACACGAGGGCGACCTGGGGTTGAAATCCCCCGCCACATAGGAACGAATGCCGGGCAACCAGGGGTCGAAATCCCCCATTGAAATGAATGGCGGGCAACCAGGGGTCGAAGTCCCCCATTGAAATGAATGGCGGGCAACCAGGGGTCGAAGTCCCCCATTGAAATGAATGGCGGGTTACCAGGGGTCGAAATCCCCCATTGAAATGAATGGCGGGCGACCAGGGGTCGAAATCCCCCATTGAAATGAATGGCGGGCAACCAGGGGTCGAAGTCCCCCATTGAAATGAATGGCGGGCAACCAGGGGTCGAAGTCCCCCATTGAAATGAATGGCGGGCTACCAGGGGTCGAAATCCCCCATTGAAATGAATGGCGGGCGACCAGGGGTCGAAATCCCCCATTGAAATGAATGGCGGGCAACCAGGGGTCGAAGTCCCCCATTGAAATGAATGGCGGGCAACCAGGGGTCGAAGTCCCCCATTGAAATGAATGGCGGGCTACCAGGGGTCCAAGTCCCCCATTGAAATGAATGGCGGGCTACCAGGGGTCGAAGTCCCCCATTGAAATGAATGGCGGGCTACCAGGGGTCGAAATCCCCCATTGAAATGAATGGCGGGCGACCAGGGGTCGAAATCCCCCATTGAAATGAATGGCGGGCGACCAGGGGTCGAAATCCCCCATTGAAATGAATGGCGGGCAACCAGGGGTCGAAGTCCCCCATTGAAATGAATGGCGGGCTACCAGGGGTCGAAATCCCCCATTGAAATGAATGGCGGGCGACCAGGGGTCGAAATCCCCCATTGAAATGAATGGCGGGCTACCAGGGGTCCAAGTCCCCCATTGAAATGAATGGCGGGCTACCAGGGGTCGAAGTCCCCCATTGAAATGAATGGCGGGCTACCAGGGGTCGAAATCCCCCATTGAAATGAATGGCGGGCGACCAGGGGTCGAAATCCCCCATTGAAATGAATGGCGGGCAACCAGGGGTCGAAAGTCCCCATTGAAATGAATGGCGGGCGACCAGGGGTCGAAATTCCCCATTGAAATGAATGGCGGGCAACCAGGGGTCGAAATTCCCCATTGAAATGAATGGGCCCATTCATTTTCAATGGCCGGGCTACCAGGGGCGCAGTACCACCTGTCGTCATTAGGGGCGCTGTAGATAGGGGACCGAGTCCCCCCATTCGAGAGGTTTGCACCCAAACCTCAAAATGGTTGGTGTACAATTATAGGAGAGACCTTTTTAAGACGTGGGAGCTCCAGGGCAAATCAAGGGAGGCTCGACCAACCCATATCCGCTTTAGATGCACTTTAGGTCGGACTCCCTTGCCAGATGGTCCCCTCCTCAGCCTGGTTCTCGAATTTTTTCTAAGTCAGCCCAACTTGGAAATATTTTCAGAGTGCCACTTTCAAGGGAGTTTCGCCCAACCCCTATCCGCCTAAGAGGCACTTCAGGTCGGCCTGACTGGCCACATTTTCCCCCTCCTCATCCTGGTTCTCGAATTTTTTCTAAGTCAGCCAAACTTGGAAATTTTTTCAGAGTGCCACTTTCAAGGGAGTTTCGCCCAACCCCTATCCGCCTAAGAGGCACTTCGGGTCGGCCTGACTGGCCACATTTTCCCCCTCCTCATCCTGGTTCTCGAATTTTTTCTAAGTCAGCCAAACTTGGAAATTTTTTCAGAGTGCCACTTTCAAGGGAGTTTCGCCCAACCCCTATCCGCCTAAGAGGCACTTCAGGTCGGCCTGACTGGCCAC
>NW_028233555.1:20000-22500 GCF_054856555.1 Leptonotus elevatus | reverse complement strand
ACATAGGAACGAATGCCGGGCGTTCGAGTTGCCCAGGCAGGGGGTTATCCTCCACTAGCAAACCTCCATGAGCAGCGGAGCCCGGTCAGCTGCGCCAAAAAGAACCACACGAGGGCGACCTGGGGTTGAAATCCCCCGCCACATAGGAACGAATGCCGGGCGTTCGAGTTGCCCAGGCAGGGGGTTATCCTCCACTAGCAAACCTCCATGAGCAGCGGAGCCCGGTCAGCTGCGCCAAAAAGAACCACACGAGGGCGACCTGGGGTTGAAATCCCCCGCCACATAGGAACGAATGCCGGGCGTTCGAGTTGCCCAGGCAGGGGGTTATCCTCCACTAGCAAACCTCCATGAGCAGCGGAGCCCGGTCAGCTGCGCCAAAAAGAACCACACGAGGGCGACCTGGGGTTGAAATCCCCCGCCACATAGGAACGAATGCCGGGCAACCAGGGGTCGAAATCCCCCATTGAAATGAATGGCGGGCAACCAGGGGTCGAAGTCCCCCATTGAAATGAATGGCGGGCGACCAGGGGTCGAAATCCCCCATTGAAATGAATGGCGGGCAACCAGGGGTCGAAGTCCCCCATTGAAATGAATGGCGGGCAACCAGGGGTCGAAGTCCCCCATTGAAATGAATGGCGGGCAACCAGGGGTCGAAGTCCCCCATTGAAATGAATGGCGGGCTACCAGGGGTCGAAATCCCCCATTGAAATGAATGGCGGGCGACCAGGGGTCGAAATCCCCCATTGAAATGAATGGCGGGCTACCAGGGGTCCAAGTCCCCCATTGAAATGAATGGCGGGCTACCAGGGGTCGAAATCCCCCATTGAAATGAATGGCGGGCTACCAGGGGTCCAAGTCCCCCATTGAAATGAATGGCGGGCTACCAGGGGTCGAAATCCCCCATTGAAATGAATGGCGGGCGACCAGGGGTCGAAATCCCCCATTGAAATGAATGGCGGGCAACCAGGGGTCGAAGTCCCCCATTGAAATGAATGGCGGGCTACCAGGGGTCGAAATCCCCCATTGAAATGAATGGCGGGCGACCAGGGGTCGAAATCCCCCATTGAAATGAATGGCGGGCTACCAGGGGTCCAAGTCCCCCATTGAAATGAATGGCGGGCGACCAGGGGTCGAAATCCCCCATTGAAATGAATGGCGGGCTACCAGGGGTCCAAGTCCCCCATTGAAATGAATGGCGGGCTACCAGGGGTCGAAGTCCCCCATTGAAATGAATGGCGGGCTACCAGGGGTCGAAATCCCCCATTGAAATGAATGGCGGGCGACCAGGGGTCGAAATCCCCCATTGAAATGAATGGCGGGCAACCAGGGGTCGAAAGTCCCCATTGAAATGAATGGCGGGCGACCAGGGGTCGAAATTCCCCATTGAAATGAATGGCGGGCAACCAGGGGTCGAAATTCCCCATTGAAATGAATGGGCCCATTCATTTTCAATGGCCGGGCTACCAGGGGCGCAGTACCACCTGTCGTCATTAGGGGCGCTGTAGATAGGGGACCGAGTCCCCCCATTCGAGAGGTTTGCACCCAAACCTCAAAATGGTTGGTGTACAATTATAGGAGAGACCTTTTTAAGACGTGGGAGCTCCAGGGCAAATCAAGGGAGGCTCGACCAACCCATATCCGCTTTAGATGCACTTTAGGTCGGACTCCCTTGCCAGATGGTCCCCTCCTCAGCCTGGTTCTCGAATTTTTTCTAAGTCAGCCCAACTTGGAAATATTTTCAGAGTGCCACTTTCAAGGGAGTTTCGCCCAACCCCTATCCGCCTAAGAGGCACTTCAGGTCGGCCTGACTGGCCACATTTTCCCCCTCCTCATCCTGGTTCTCGAATTTTTTCTAAGTCAGCCAAACTTGGAAATTTTTTCAGAGTGCCACTTTCAAGGGAGTTTCGCCCAACCCCTATCCGCCTAAGAGGCACTTCGGGTCGGCCTGACTGGCCACATTTTCCCCCTCCTCATCCTGGTTCTCGAATTTTTTCTAAGTCAGCCAAACTTGGAAATTTTTTCAGAGTGCCACTTTCAAGGGAGTTTCGCCCAACCCCTATCCGCCTAAGAGGCACTTCAGGTCGGCCTGACTGGCCACATTTTCCCCCTCCTCATCCTGGTTCTCGAATTTTTTCTAAGTCAGCCAAACTTGGAAATTTTTTCAGAGTGCCACTTTCAAGGGAGTTTCGCCCAACCCCTATCCGCCTAAGAGGCACTTCGGGTCGGCCTGACTGGCCACATTTTCCCCCTCCTCATCCTGGTTCTCGAATTTTTTCTAAGTCAGCCAAACTTGGAAATTTTTTCAGAGTGCCACTTTCAAGGGAGTTTCGCCCAACCCCTATCCGCCTAAGAGGCACTTCGGGTCGGCCTGACTGGCCACATTTTCCCCCTCCTCATCCTGGTTCTCGAATTTTTTCTAAGTCAGCCAAACTTGGAAATTTTTTCAGAGTGCCACTTTCAAGGGAGTTTCGCCCAACCCCTATCCGCCTAAGAGGCACTT
>NW_028233555.1:5000-10000 GCF_054856555.1 Leptonotus elevatus | reverse complement strand
TGGCGGAGCTCCAGCGGACCGCGGGGAGCGCGCCCGTCTTCGGGGCTTGTTGCTGGCCGTTGGCGGAGCTCCAGCGGACCGCGGGGAGCGCGCCCGTCTTCGAGGCTTGTTGCTGGCCGTTGGAGGAGCTCCAGCGGACCGCGGGGAGCGCGCCCGTCTTCGGGGCTTGTTGCTGGCCGTTGGAGGAGCTCCAGCGGACCGGGGGGAGCGCGCCCGTCTTCGGGGCTTGTTGCTGGCCGTTGGAGGAGCTCCAGCGGACCGGGGGGAGCGCGCCCGTCTTCGGGGCTTGTTGCTGGCCGTTGGCGGAGCTCCAGCGGACCGGGGGGAGCGCGCCCGTCTTCGGGGCTTGTTGCTGGCCGTTGGAGGAGCTCCAGCGGACCGCGGGGAGCGCGCCCGTCTTCGGGGCTTGTTGCTGGCCGTTGGCGGAGCTCCAGCGGACCGCGGGGAGCGCGCCCGTCTTCGAGGCTTGTTGCTGGCCGTTGGAGGAGCTCCAGCGGACCGCGGGGAGCGCGCCCGTCTTCGGGGCTTGTTGCTGGCCGTTGGAGGAGCTCCAGCGGACCGGGGGGAGCGCGCCCGTCTTCGGGGCTTGTTGCTGGCCGTTGGAGGAGCTCCAGCGGACCGGGGGGAGCGCGCCCGTCTTCGGGGCTTGTTGCTGGCCGTTGGCGGAGCTCCAGCGGACCGGGGGGAGCGCGCCCGTCTTCGGGGCTTGTTGCTGGCCGTTGGAGGAGCTCCAGCGGACCGCGGGGAGCGCGCCCGTCTTCGGGGCTTGTTGCTGGCCGTTGGAGGAGCTCCAGCGGACCGCGGGGAGCGCGCCCGTCTTCGGGGCTTGTTGCTGGCCGTTGGAGGAGCTCCAGCGGACCGGGGGGAGCGCGCCCGTCTTCGGGGCTTGTTGCTGGCCGTTGGAGGAGCTCCAGCGGACCGCGGGGAGCGCGCCCGTCTTCGGGGCTTGTTGCTGGCCGTTGGCGGACCGGGGGGAGCGCGCCCGTCTTCGGGGCTTGTTGCTGGCCGTTGGCGGAGCTCCAGCGGACCGGGGGGAGCGCGCCCGTCTTCGGGGCTTGTTGCCGGCCGTTGGAGGAGCTCCAGCGGACCGGGGGGAGCGCGCCCGTCTTCGGGGCTTGTTGCTGGCCGTTGGCGGAGCTCCAGCGGACCGGGGGGAGCGCGCCCGTCTTCGGGGCTTGTTGCTGGCCGTTGGAGGAGCTCCAGCGGACCGCGGGGAGCGCGCCCGTCTTCGGGGCTTGTTGCTGGCCGTTGGAGGAGCTCCAGCGGACCGCGGGGAGCGCGCCCGTCTTCGGGGCTTGTTGCTGGCCGTTGGAGGAGCTCCAGCGGACCGGGGGGAGCGCGCCCGTCTTCGGGGCTTGTTGCTGGCCGTTGGAGGAGCTCCAGCGGACCGCGGGGAGCGCGCCCGTCTTCGGGGCTTGTTGCTGGCCGTTGGCGGACCGGGGGGAGCGCGCCCGTCTTCGGGGCTTGTTGCTGGCCGTTGGCGGAGCTCCAGCGGACCGGGGGGAGCGCGCCCGTCTTCGGGGCTTGTTGCCGGCCGTTGGAGGAGCTCCAGCGGACCGCGGGGAGCGCGCCCGTCTTCGGGGCTTGTTGCTGGCCGTTGGAGGAGCTCCAGCGGACCGCGGGGAGCGCGCCCGTCTTCGGGGCTTGTTGCTGGCCGTTGGAGGAGCTCCAGCGGACCGGGGGGAGCGCGCCCGTCTTCGGGGCTTGTTGCTGGCCGTTGGAGGAGCTCCAGCGGACCGCGGGGAGCGCGCCCGTCTTCGGGGCTTGTTGCTGGCCGTTGGAGGAGCTCCAGCGGACCGCGGGGAGCGCGCCCGTCTTCGGGGCTTGTTGCTGGCCGTTGGCGGACCGGGGGGAGCGCGCCCGTCTTCGGGGCTTGTTGCTGGCCGTTGGCGGAGCTCCAGCGGACCGGGGGGAGCGCGCCCGTCTTCGGGGCTTGTTGCCGGCCGTTGGAGGAGCTCCAGCGGACCGCGGGGAGCGCGCCCGTCTTCGGGGCTTGTTGCTGGCCGTTGGAGGAGCTCCAGCGGACCGCGGGGAGCGCGCCCGTCTTCGGGGCTTGTTGCTGGCCGTTGGAGGAGCTCCAGCGGACCGGGGGGAGCGCGCCCGTCTTCGGGGCTTGTTGCTGGCCGTTGGAGGAGCTCCAGCGGACCGCGGGGAGCGCGCCCGTCTTCGGGGCTTGTTGCTGGCCGTTGGCGGACCGGGGGGAGCGCGCCCGTCTTCGGGGCTTGTTGCTGGCCGTTGGCGGAGCTCCAGCGGACCGGGGGGAGCGCGCCCGTCTTCGGGGCTTGTTGCTGGCCGTTGGAGGAGCTCCAGCGGACCGCGGGGAGCGCGCCCGTCTTCGGGGCTTGTTGCTGGCCGTTGGAGGAGCTCCAGCGGACCGCGGGGAGCGCGCCCGTCTTCGGGGCTTGTTGCTGGCCGTTGGAGGAGCTCCAGCGGACCGGGGGGGAGCCGGGCGTTCGAGTTGCCCAGGCAGGGGGTTATCCTCCACTAGCAAACCTCCATGAGCAGCGGAGCCCGTCAGCTGCGCCAAAAAGAACCACACGAGGGCGACCTGGGGTTGAAATCCCCCGCCACATAGGAACGAATGCCGGGCGTTCGAGTTGCCCAGGCAGGGGGTTATCCTCCACTAGCAAACCTCCATGAGCAGCGGAGCCCGGTCAGCTGCGCCAAAAAGAACCACACGAGGGCGACCTGGGGTTGAAATCCCCCGCCACATAGGAACGAATGCCGGGCGTTCGAGTTGCCCAGGCAGGGGGTTATCCTCCACTAGCAAACCTCCATGAGCAGCGGAGCCCGGTCAGCTGCGCCAAAAAGAACCACACGAGGGCGACCTGGGGTTGAAATCCCCCGCCACATAGGAACGAATGCCGGGCGTTCGAGTTGCCCAGGCAGGGGGTTATCCTCCACTAGCAAACCTCCATGAGCAGCGGAGCCCGGTCAGCTGCGCCAAAAAGAACCACACGAGGGCGACCTGGGGTTGAAATCCCCCGCCACATAGGAACGAATGCCGGGCAACCAGGGGTCGAAATCCCCCATTGAAATGAATGGCGGGCAACCAGGGGTCGAAGTCCCCCATTGAAATGAATGGCGGGCGACCAGGGGTCGAAATCCCCCATTGAAATGAATGGCGGGCAACCAGGGGTCGAAGTCCCCCATTGAAATGAATGGCGGGCAACCAGGGGTCGAAGTCCCCCATTGAAATGAATGGCGGGCAACCAGGGGTCGAAGTCCCCCATTGAAATGAATGGCGGGCTACCAGGGGTCGAAATCCCCCATTGAAATGAATGGCGGGCGACCAGGGGTCGAAATCCCCCATTGAAATGAATGGCGGGCTACCAGGGGTCCAAGTCCCCCATTGAAATGAATGGCGGGCTACCAGGGGTCGAAATCCCCCATTGAAATGAATGGCGGGCTACCAGGGGTCCAAGTCCCCCATTGAAATGAATGGCGGGCTACCAGGGGTCGAAATCCCCCATTGAAATGAATGGCGGGCGACCAGGGGTCGAAATCCCCCATTGAAATGAATGGCGGGCAACCAGGGGTCGAAGTCCCCCATTGAAATGAATGGCGGGCTACCAGGGGTCGAAATCCCCCATTGAAATGAATGGCGGGCGACCAGGGGTCGAAATCCCCCATTGAAATGAATGGCGGGCTACCAGGGGTCCAAGTCCCCCATTGAAATGAATGGCGGGCGACCAGGGGTCGAAATCCCCCATTGAAATGAATGGCGGGCTACCAGGGGTCCAAGTCCCCCATTGAAATGAATGGCGGGCTACCAGGGGTCGAAGTCCCCCATTGAAATGAATGGCGGGCTACCAGGGGTCGAAATCCCCCATTGAAATGAATGGCGGGCGACCAGGGGTCGAAATCCCCCATTGAAATGAATGGCGGGCAACCAGGGGTCGAAAGTCCCCATTGAAATGAATGGCGGGCGACCAGGGGTCGAAATTCCCCATTGAAATGAATGGCGGGCAACCAGGGGTCGAAATTCCCCATTGAAATGAATGGGCCCATTCATTTTCAATGGCCGGGCTACCAGGGGCGCAGTACCACCTGTCGTCATTAGGGGCGCTGTAGATAGGGGACCGAGTCCCCCCATTCGAGAGGTTTGCACCCAAACCTCAAAATGGTTGGTGTACAATTATAGGAGAGACCTTTTTAAGACGTGGGAGCTCCAGGGCAAATCAAGGGAGGCTCGACCAACCCATATCCGCTTTAGATGCACTTTAGGTCGGACTCCCTTGCCAGATGGTCCCCTCCTCAGCCTGGTTCTCGAATTTTTTCTAAGTCAGCCCAACTTGGAAATATTTTCAGAGTGCCACTTTCAAGGGAGTTTCGCCCAACCCCTATCCGCCTAAGAGGCACTTCAGGTCGGCCTGACTGGCCACATTTTCCCCCTCCTCATCCTGGTTCTCGAATTTTTTCTAAGTCAGCCAAACTTGGAAATTTTTTCAGAGTGCCACTTTCAAGGGAGTTTCGCCCAACCCCTATCCGCCTAAGAGGCACTTCGGGTCGGCCTGACTGGCCACATTTTCCCCCTCCTCATCCTGGTTCTCGAATTTTTTCTAAGTCAGCCAAACTTGGAAATTTTTTCAGAGTGCCACTTTCAAGGGAGTTTCGCCCAACCCCTATCCGCCTAAGAGGCACTTCAGGTCGGCCTGACTGGCCACATTTTCCCCCTCCTCATCCTGGTTCTCGAATTTTTTCTAAGTCAGCCAAACTTGGAAATTTTTTCAGAGTGCCACTTTCAAGGGAGTTTCGCCCAACCCCTATCCGCCTAAGAGGCACTTCGGGTCGGCCTGACTGGCCACATTTTCCCCCTCCTCATCCTGGTTCTCGAATTTTTTCTAAGTCAGCCAAACTTGGAAATTTTTTCAGAGTGCCACTTTCAAGGGAGTTTCGCCCAACCCCTATCCGCCTAAGAGGCACTTCGGGTCGGCCTGACTGGCCACATTTTCCCCCTCCTCATCCTGGTTCTCGAATTTTTTCTAAGTCAGCCAAAC
>NW_028233554.1:0-49195 GCF_054856555.1 Leptonotus elevatus | reverse complement strand
ACAATGACATTAATGCTTGAATCATCTTCATTTTGCTAAAATACACTAATGACAGCAAAAAGTTTGAGTCTACAACATTTAGTTAAGGTGTGAGAGCCAAAATGAACTTTTTATGGCTTTAAATGCATTTTCAGCCTGATTGTACACTTCAGGTGAAAATGTCAAAATCTTCAAAATGAGCAAAAGCACAATGAAATTAATGCTTGAATCATCTTCATTTTGCTAACATACACTAATGACAGCAAAAAGTTTGAGTCTACAACATTTAGTTAAGGTGTGAGAGCCAAAATGAACTTTTTATGGCTTTAAATGCATTTTCAGCCTGATTGTACACTTCAGGTGAAAATGTCAAAATCTTCAAAATGAGCAAAAGCACAATAAAATTAATGCTTGAATCATCTTCATTTTGCTAAAATACACTAATGACAGCAAAAAGTTTGAGTCTACAACATTTAGTTAAGGTGTGAGAGCCAAAATGAACTTTTTATGGCTTTAAATGCATTTTCAGCCTGATTGTACACTTCAGGTGAAAATGTCAAAATCTTCAAAATGAGCAAAAGCACAATGAAATTAATGCTTGAATCATCTTCATTTTGCTAACATACACTAATGACAGCAAAAAGTTTGAGTCTACAACATTTAGTTAAGGTGTGAGAGCCAAAATGAACTTTTTATTGCTTTAAACGCGTTTTCAGCCCCTAACTGTACACTTCAGGTGAAAATGTCAAAATCTTCAAAATGAGCAAAAGCACAATGAAATTAATGCTTGAATCATCTTCATTTTGCTAAAATACACTAATGACAGCAAAAAGTTTGAGTCTACAACATTTAGTTAAGGTGTGAGAGCCAAAATGAACTTTTTATGGCTTTAAATGCATTTTCAGCCTGATTGTACACTTCAGGTGAAAATGTCAAAATCTTCAAAATGAGCAAAAGCACAATGAAATTAATGCTTGAATCATCTTCATTTTGCTAACATACACTAATGACAGCAAAAAGTTTGAGTCTACAACATTTAGTTAAGGTGTGAGAGCCAAAATGAACTTTTTATGGCTTTAAATGCATTTTCAGCCCGATTGTACACTTCAGGTGAAAATGTCAAAATCTTCAAAATGAGCAAAAGCACAATGAAATTAATGCTTGAATCATCTTCATTTTGCTAAAATACACTAATGACAGCAAAAAGTTTGAGTCTACAACATTTAGTTAAGGTGTGAGAGCCAAAATGAACTTTTTATGGCTTTAAATGCATTTTCAGCCCGATTGTACACTTCAGGTGAAAATGTCAAAATCTTCAAAATGAGCAAAAGCACAATAAAATTAATGCTTGAATCATCTTCATTTTGCTAAAATATACTAATGACAGCAAAAAGTTTGAGTCTACAACATTTAGTTAAGGTGTGAGAGCCAAAATGAACTTTTTATTGCTTTAAACGCGTTTTCAGCCCCTAATTGTACACTTCAGGTGAAAAATTCAAAATCTTCAAAATGAGCAAAAGCACAATGAAATTAATGCTTGAATCATCTTCATTTTGCTAAAATACACTAATGACAGCAAAAAGTTTGAATCTACAACATTTAGTTAAGGTGTGAGAGCCAAAATGAACTTTTATTGCTTTAAATGCATTTTCAGCCGATTGTACACTTCAGGTAAAAATGTCAAAATCTTCAAAATGAGCAAAAGCACAATGAAATTAATGCTTGAATCATCTTCATTTTGCTAAAATACACTAATGACAGCAAAAAGTTTGAGTCTACAACATTTAGTTAAGGTGTGAGAGCCAAAATGAACTTTTTATGGCTTTAAATGCATTTTCAGCCTGATTGTACACTTCAGGTGAAAATGTCAAAATCTTCAAAATGAGCAAAAGCACAATGAAATTAATGCTTGAATCATCTTCATTTTGCTAACATACACTAATGACAGCAAAAAGTTTGAGTCTACAACATTTAGTTAAGGTGTGAGAGCCAAAATGAACTTTTTATGGCTTTAAATGCATTTTCAGCCCGATTGTACACTTCAGGTGAAAATGTCAAAATCTTCAAAATGAGCAAAAGCACAATAAAATTAATGCTTGAATCATCTTCATTTTGCTAAAATATACTAATGACAGCAAAAAGTTTGAGTCTACAACATTTAGTTAAGGTGTGAGAGCCAAAATGAACTTTTTATTGCTTTAAACGCGTTTTCAGCCCCTAATTGTACACTTCAGGTGAAAATGTCAAAATCTTCAAAATGAGCAAAAGCACAATGAAATTAATGCTTGAATCATCTTCATTTTGCTAAAATACACTAATGACAGCAAAAAGTTTGAATCTACAACATTTAGTTAAGGTGTGAGAGCCAAAATGAACTTTTTATTGCTTTAAATGCATTTTCAGCCCGATTGTACACTTCAGGTGAAAATGTCAAAATCTTCAAAATGAGCAAAAGCACAATGAAATTAATGCTTGAATCATCTTCATTTTGCTAACATACACTAATGACAGCAAAAAGTTTGAGTCTACAACATTTAGTTAAGGTGTGAGAGCCAAAATGAACTTTTTATGGCTTTAAATGCATTTTCAGCCCGATTGTACACTTCAGGTGAAAATGTCAAAATCTTCAAAATGAGCAAAAGCACAATGACATTAATGCTTGAATCATCTTCATTTTGCTAAAATACACTAATGACAGCAAAAAGTTTGAGTCTACAACATTTAGTTAAGGTGTGAGAGCCAAAATGAACTTTTTATGGCTTTAAATGCATTTTCAGCCTGATTGTACACTTCAGGTGAAAATGTCAAAATCTTCAAAATGAGCAAAAGCACAATGAAATTAATGCTTGAATCATCTTCATTTTGCTAACATACACTAATGACAGCAAAAAGTTTGAGTCTACAACATTTAGTTAAGGTGTGAGAGCCAAAATGAACTTTTTATGGCTTTAAATGCATTTTCAGCCTGATTGTACACTTCAGGTGAAAATGTCAAAATCTTCAAAATGAGCAAAAGCACAATGAAATTAATGGTTGAATCATCTTCATTTTGCTAACATACACTAATGACAGCAAAAAGTTTGAGTCTACAACATTTAGTTAAGGTGTGAGAGCCAAAATGAACTTTTTATGGCTTTAAATGCATTTTCAGCCCGATTGTACACTTCAGGTGAAAATGTCAAAATCTTCAAAATGAGCAAAAGCACAATAAAATTAATGCTTGAATCATCTTCATTTTGCTAAAATACACTAATGACAGCAAAAAGTTTGAGTCTACAACATTTAGTTAAGGTGTGAGAGCCAAAATGAACTTTTTATGGCTTTAAATGCATTTTCAGCCTGATTGTACACTTCAGGTGAAAATGTCAAAATCTTCAAAATGAGCAAAAGTACAATGAAATTAATGCTTGAATCATCTTCATTTTGCTAAAATATACTAATGACAGCAAAAAGTTTGAGTCTACAACATTTAGTTAAGGTGTGAGAGCCAAAATGAACTTTTTATTGCTTTAAACGCGTTTTCAGCCCCTAATTGTACACTTCAGGTGAAAATGTCAAAATCTTCAAAATGAGCAAAAACACAATGAAATTAATGCTTGAATCATCTTCATTTTGCTAACATACACTAATGACAGCAAAAAGTTTGAGTCTACAACATTTAGTTAAGGTGTGATAGCCAAAATGAACTTTTTATGGCTTTAAATGCATTTTCAGCCTGATTGTACACTTCAGGTGAAAATGTCAAAATCTTCAAAATGAGCAAAAGCACAATGAAATTAATGCTTGAATCATCTTCATTTTGCTAAAATACACTAATGACAGCAAAAAGTTTGAGTCTACAACAATTAGTTAAGGTGTGAGAGCCAAAATGAACTTTTTATGGCTTTAAATGCATTTTCAGCCCGATTGTACACTTCAGGTGAAAATGTCAAAATCTTCAAAATGAGCAAAAGCACAATAAAATTAATGCTTGAATCATCTTCATTTTGCTAAAATACACTAATGACAGCAAAAAGTTTGAGTCTACAACATTTAGTTAAGGTGTGAGAGCCAAAATGAACTTTTTATTGCTTTAAACGCGTTTTCAGCCCCTAACTGTACACTTCAGGTGAAAATGTCAAAATCTTCAAAATGAGCAAAAGCACAATGAAATTAATGCTTGAATCATCTTCATTTTGCTAAAATACACTAATGACAGCAAAAAGTTTGAGTCTACAACATTTAGTTAAGGTGTGAGAGCCAAAATGAACTTTTTATGGCTTTAAATGCATTTTCAGCCTGATTGTACACTTCAGGTGAAAATGTCAAAATCTTCAAAATGAGCAAAAGCACAATGAAATTAATGCTTGAATCATCTTCATTTTGCTAACATACACTAATGACAGCAAAAAGTTTGAGTCTACAACATTTAGTTAAGGTGTGAGAGCCAAAATGAACTTTTTATGGCTTTAAATGCATTTTCAGCCCGATTGTACACTTCAGGTGAAAATGTCAAAATCTTCAAAATGAGCAAAAGCACAATGAAATTAATGCTTGAATCATCTTCATTTTGCTAAAATACACTAATGACAGCAAAAAGTTTGAGTCTACAACATTTAGTTAAGGTGTGAGAGCCAAAATGAACTTTTTATGGCTTTAAATGCATTTTCAGCCTGATTGTACACTTCAGGTGAAAATGTCAAAATCTTCAAAATGAGCAAAAGCACAATGAAATTAATGCTTGAATCATCTTCATTTTGCTAACATACACTAATGACAGCAAAAAGTTTGAGTCTACAACATTTAGTTAAGGTGTGAGAGCCAAAATGAACTTTTTATGGCTTTAAATGCATTTTCAGCCTGATTGTACACTTCAGGTGAAAATGTCAAAATCTTCAAAATGAGCAAAAGCACAATGAAATTAATGCTTGAATCATCTTCATTTTGCTAAAATACACTAATGACAGCAAAAAGTTTGAGTCTACAACATTTAGTTAAGGTGTGAGAGCCAAAATGAACTTTTTATGGCTTTAAATGCATTTTCAGCCCGATTGTACACTTCAGGTGAAAATGTCAAAATCTTCAAAATGAGCAAAAGCACAATAAAATTAATGCTTGAATCATCTTCATTTTGCTAACATACACTAATGACAGCAAAAAGTTTGAGTCTACAACATTTAGTTAAGGTGTGAGAGCCAAAATGAACTTTTTATGGCTTTAAATGCATTTTCAGCCCGATTGTACACTTCAGGTGAAAATGTCAAAATCTTCAAAATGAGCAAAAGCACAATGAAATTAATGCTTGAATCATCTTCATTTTGCTAAAATACACTAATGACAGCAAAAAGTTTGAGTCTACAACATTTAGTTAAGGTGTGAGAGCCAAAATGAACTTTTTATGGCTTTAAATGCATTTTCAGCCCGATTGTACACTTCAGGTGAAAATGTCAAAATCTTCAAAATGAGCAAAAGCACAATGAAATTAATGCTTGAATCATCTTCATTTTGCTAAAATACACTAATGACAGCAAAAAGTTTGAGTCTACAACATTTAGTTAAGGTGTGAGAGCCAAAATGAACTTTTTATGGCTTTAAATGCATTTTCAGCCCGATTGTACACTTCAGGTGAAAATGTCAAAATCTTCAAAATGAGCAAAAGCACAATAAAATTAATGCTTGAATAATCTTCATTTTGCTAAAATATACTAATGACAGCAAAAAGTTTGAGTCTACAACATTTAGTTAAGGTGTGAGAGCCAAAATGAACTTTTTATTGCTTTAAACGCGTTTTCAGCCCCTAATTGTACACTTCAGGTGAAAAATTCAAAATCTTCAAAATGAGCAAAAGCACAATGAAATTAATGCTTGAATCATCTTCATTTTGCTAAAATACACTAATGACAGCAAAAAGTTTGAATCTACAACATTTAGTTAAGGTGTGAGAGCCAAAATGAACTTTTTATTGCTTTAAATGCATTTTCAGCCCGATTGTACACTTCAGGTAAAAATGTCAAAATCTTCAAAATGAGCAAAAGCACAATGAAATTAATGCTTGAATCATCTTCATTTTGCTAAAATACACTAATGACAGCAAAAAGTTTGAGTCTACAACATTTAGTTAAGGTGTGAGAGCCAAAATGAACTTTTTATGGCTTTAAATGCATTTTCAGCCTGATTGTACACTTCAGGTGAAAATGTCAAAATCTTCAAAATGAGCAAAAGCACAATGAAATTAATGCTTGAATCATCTTCATTTTGCTAACATACACTAATGACAGCAAAAAGTTTGAGTCTACAACATTTAGTTAAGGTGTGAGAGCCAAAATGAACTTTTTATGGCTTTAAATGCATTTTCAGCCCGATTGTACACTTCAGGTGAAAATGTCAAAATCTTCAAAATGAGCAAAAGCACAATAAAATTAATGCTTGAATCATCTTCATTTTGCTAAAATATACTAATGACAGCAAAAAGTTTGAGTCTACAACATTTAGTTAAGGTGTGAGAGCCAAAATGAACTTTTTATTGCTTTAAACGCGTTTTCAGCCCCTAATTGTACACTTCAGGTGAAAATGTCAAAATCTTCAAAATGAGCAAAAGCACAATGAAATTAATGCTTGAATCATCTTCATTTTGCTAAAATACACTAATGACAGCAAAAAGTTTGAATCTACAACATTTAGTTAAGGTGTGAGAGCCAAAATGAACTTTTTATTGCTTTAAATGCATTTTCAGCCCGATTGTACACTTCAGGTGAAAATGTCAAAATCTTCAAAATGAGCAAAAGCACAATGAAATTAATGCTTGAATCATCTTCATTTTGCTAACATACACTAATGACAGCAAAAAGTTTGAGTCTACAACATTTAGTTAAGGTGTGAGAGCCAAAATGAACTTTTTATGGCTTTAAATGCATTTTCAGCCCGATTGTACACTTCAGGTGAAAATGTCAAAATCTTCAAAATGAGCAAAAGCACAATGACATTAATGCTTGAATCATCTTCATTTTGCTAAAATACACTAATGACAGCAAAAAGTTTGAGTCTACAACATTTAGTTAAGGTGTGAGAGCCAAAATGAACTTTTTATGGCTTTAAATGCATTTTCAGCCTGATTGTACACTTCAGGTGAAAATGTCAAAATCTTCAAAATGAGCAAAAGCACAATGAAATTAATGCTTGAATCATCTTCATTTTGCTAACATACACTAATGACAGCAAAAAGTTTGAGTCTACAACATTTAGTTAAGGTGTGAGAGCCAAAATGAACTTTTTATGGCTTTAAATGCATTTTCAGCCTGATTGTACACTTCAGGTGAAAATGTCAAAATCTTCAAAATGAGCAAAAGCACAATAAAATTAATGCTTGAATCATCTTCATTTTGCTAAAATACACTAATGACAGCAAAAAGTTTGAGTCTACAACATTTAGTTAAGGTGTGAGAGCCAAAATGAACTTTTTATGGCTTTAAATGCATTTTCAGCCTGATTGTACACTTCAGGTGAAAATGTCAAAATCTTCAAAATGAGCAAAAGCACAATGAAATTAATGCTTGAATCATCTTCATTTTGCTAACATACACTAATGACAGCAAAAAGTTTGAGTCTACAACATTTAGTTAAGGTGTGAGAGCCAAAATGAACTTTTTATTGCTTTAAACGCGTTTTCAGCCCCTAACTGTACACTTCAGGTGAAAATGTCAAAATCTTCAAAATGAGCAAAAGCACAATGAAATTAATGCTTGAATCATCTTCATTTTGCTAAAATACACTAATGACAGCAAAAAGTTTGAGTCTACAACATTTAGTTAAGGTGTGAGAGCCAAAATGAACTTTTTATGGCTTTAAATGCATTTTCAGCCTGATTGTACACTTCAGGTGAAAATGTCAAAATCTTCAAAATGAGCAAAAGCACAATGAAATTAATGCTTGAATCATCTTCATTTTGCTAACATACACTAATGACAGCAAAAAGTTTGAGTCTACAACATTTAGTTAAGGTGTGAGAGCCAAAATGAACTTTTTATGGCTTTAAATGCATTTTCAGCCCGATTGTACACTTCAGGTGAAAATGTCAAAATCTTCAAAATGAGCAAAAGCACAATGAAATTAATGCTTGAATCATCTTCATTTTGCTAAAATACACTAATGACAGCAAAAAGTTTGAGTCTACAACATTTAGTTAAGGTGTGAGAGCCAAAATGAACTTTTTATGGCTTTAAATGCATTTTCAGCCCGATTGTACACTTCAGGTGAAAATGTCAAAATCTTCAAAATGAGCAAAAGCACAATAAAATTAATGCTTGAATCATCTTCATTTTGCTAAAATATACTAATGACAGCAAAAAGTTTGAGTCTACAACATTTAGTTAAGGTGTGAGAGCCAAAATGAACTTTTTATTGCTTTAAACGCGTTTTCAGCCCCTAATTGTACACTTCAGGTGAAAAATTCAAAATCTTCAAAATGAGCAAAAGCACAATGAAATTAATGCTTGAATCATCTTCATTTTGCTAAAATACACTAATGACAGCAAAAAGTTTGAATCTACAACATTTAGTTAAGGTGTGAGAGCCAAAATGAACTTTTTATTGCTTTAAATGCATTTTCAGCCCGATTGTACACTTCAGGTAAAAATGTCAAAATCTTCAAAATGAGCAAAAGCACAATGAAATTAATGCTTGAATCATCTTCATTTTGCTAAAATACACTAATGACAGCAAAAAGTTTGAGTCTACAACATTTAGTTAAGGTGTGAGAGCCAAAATGAACTTTTTATGGCTTTAAATGCATTTTCAGCCTGATTGTACACTTCAGGTGAAAATGTCAAAATCTTCAAAATGAGCAAAAGCACAATGAAATTAATGCTTGAATCATCTTCATTTTGCTAACATACACTAATGACAGCAAAAAGTTTGAGTCTACAACATTTAGTTAAGGTGTGAGAGCCAAAATGAACTTTTTATGGCTTTAAATGCATTTTCAGCCCGATTGTACACTTCAGGTGAAAATGTCAAAATCTTCAAAATGAGCAAAAGCACAATAAAATTAATGCTTGAATCATCTTCATTTTGCTAAAATATACTAATGACAGCAAAAAGTTTGAGTCTACAACATTTAGTTAAGGTGTGAGAGCCAAAATGAACTTTTTATTGCTTTAAACGCGTTTTCAGCCCCTAATTGTACACTTCAGGTGAAAATGTCAAAATCTTCAAAATGAGCAAAAGCACAATGAAATTAATGCTTGAATCATCTTCATTTTGCTAAAATACACTAATGACAGCAAAAAGTTTGAATCTACAACATTTAGTTAAGGTGTGAGAGCCAAAATGAACTTTTTATTGCTTTAAATGCATTTTCAGCCCGATTGTACACTTCAGGTGAAAATGTCAAAATCTTCAAAATGAGCAAAAGCACAATGAAATTAATGCTTGAATCATCTTCATTTTGCTAACATACACTAATGACAGCAAAAAGTTTGAGTCTACAACATTTAGTTAAGGTGTGAGAGCCAAAATGAACTTTTTATGGCTTTAAATGCATTTTCAGCCCGATTGTACAGTTCAGGTGAAAATGTCAAAATCTTCAAAATGAGCAAAAGCACAATGACATTAATGCTTGAATCATCTTCATTTTGCTAAAATACACTAATGACAGCAAAAAGTTTGAGTCTACAACATTTAGTTAAGGTGTGAGAGCCAAAATGAACTTTTTATGGCTTTAAATGCATTTTCAGCCTGATTGTACACTTCAGGTGAAAATGTCAAAATCTTCAAAATGAGCAAAAGCACAATGAAATTAATGCTTGAATCATCTTCATTTTGCTAACATACACTAATGACAGCAAAAAGTTTGAGTCTACAACATTTAGTTAAGGTGTGAGAGCCAAAATGAACTTTTTATGGCTTTAAATGCATTTTCAGCCTGATTGTACACTTCAGGTGAAAATGTCAAAATCTTCAAAATGAGCAAAAGCACAATGAAATTAATGGTTGAATCATCTTCATTTTGCTAACATACACTAATGACAGCAAAAAGTTTGAGTCTACAACATTTAGTTAAGGTGTGAGAGCCAAAATGAACTTTTTATGGCTTTAAATGCATTTTCAGCCCGATTGTACACTTCAGGTGAAAATGTCAAAATCTTCAAAATGAGCAAAAGCACAATAAAATTAATGCTTGAATCATCTTCATTTTGCTAAAATACACTAATGACAGCAAAAAGTTTGAGTCTACAACATTTAGTTAAGGTGTGAGAGCCAAAATGAACTTTTTATGGCTTTAAATGCATTTTCAGCCTGATTGTACACTTCAGGTGAAAATGTCAAAATCTTCAAAATGAGCAAAAGTACAATGAAATTAATGCTTGAATCATCTTCATTTTGCTAAAATATACTAATGACAGCAAAAAGTTTGAGTCTACAACATTTAGTTAAGGTGTGAGAGCCAAAATGAACTTTTTATTGCTTTAAACGCGTTTTCAGCCCCTAATTGTACACTTCAGGTGAAAATGTCAAAATCTTCAAAATGAGCAAAAACACAATGAAATTAATGCTTGAATCATCTTCATTTTGCTAACATACACTAATGACAGCAAAAAGTTTGAGTCTACAACATTTAGTTAAGGTGTGATAGCCAAAATGAACTTTTTATGGCTTTAAATGCATTTTCAGCCTGATTGTACACTTCAGGTGAAAATGTCAAAATCTTCAAAATGAGCAAAAGCACAATGAAATTAATGCTTGAATCATCTTCATTTTGCTAAAATACACTAATGACAGCAAAAAGTTTGAGTCTACAACAATTAGTTAAGGTGTGAGAGCCAAAATGAACTTTTTATGGCTTTAAATGCATTTTCAGCCCGATTGTACACTTCAGGTGAAAATGTCAAAATCTTCAAAATGAGCAAAAGCACAATAAAATTAATGCTTGAATCATCTTCATTTTGCTAAAATACACTAATGACAGCAAAAAGTTTGAGTCTACAACATTTAGTTAAGGTGTGAGAGCCAAAATGAACTTTTTATTGCTTTAAACGCGTTTTCAGCCCCTAACTGTACACTTCAGGTGAAAATGTCAAAATCTTCAAAATGAGCAAAAGCACAATGAAATTAATGCTTGAATCATCTTCATTTTGCTAAAATACACTAATGACAGCAAAAAGTTTGAGTCTACAACATTTAGTTAAGGTGTGAGAGCCAAAATGAACTTTTTATGGCTTTAAATGCATTTTCAGCCTGATTGTACACTTCAGGTGAAAATGTCAAAATCTTCAAAATGAGCAAAAGCACAATGAAATTAATGCTTGAATCATCTTCATTTTGCTAACATACACTAATGACAGCAAAAAGTTTGAGTCTACAACATTTAGTTAAGGTGTGAGAGCCAAAATGAACTTTTTATGGCTTTAAATGCATTTTCAGCCCGATTGTACACTTCAGGTGAAAATGTCAAAATCTTCAAAATGAGCAAAAGCACAATGAAATTAATGCTTGAATCATCTTCATTTTGCTAAAATACACTAATGACAGCAAAAAGTTTGAGTCTACAACATTTAGTTAAGGTGTGAGAGCCAAAATGAACTTTTTATGGCTTTAAATGCATTTTCAGCCTGATTGTACACTTCAGGTGAAAATGTCAAAATCTTCAAAATGAGCAAAAGCACAATGAAATTAATGCTTGAATCATCTTCATTTTGCTAACATACACTAATGACAGCAAAAAGTTTGAGTCTACAACATTTAGTTAAGGTGTGAGAGCCAAAATGAACTTTTTATGGCTTTAAATGCATTTTCAGCCTGATTGTACACTTCAGGTGAAAATGTCAAAATCTTCAAAATGAGCAAAAGCACAATGAAATTAATGCTTGAATCATCTTCATTTTGCTAAAATACACTAATGACAGCAAAAAGTTTGAGTCTACAACATTTAGTTAAGGTGTGAGAGCCAAAATGAACTTTTTATGGCTTTAAATGCATTTTCAGCCCGATTGTACACTTCAGGTGAAAATGTCAAAATCTTCAAAATGAGCAAAAGCACAATAAAATTAATGCTTGAATCATCTTCATTTTGCTAAAATATACTAATGACAGCAAAAAGTTTGAGTCTACAACATTTAGTTAAGGTGTGAGAGCCAAAATGAACTTTTTATTGCTTTAAACGCGTTTTCAGCCCCTAATTGTACACTTCAGGTGAAAAATTCAAAATCTTCAAAATGAGCAAAAGCACAATGAAATTAATGCTTGAATCATCTTCATTTTGCTAAAATACACTAATGACAGCAAAAAGTTTGAATCTACAACATTTAGTTAAGGTGTGAGAGCCAAAATGAACTTTTTATTGCTTTAAATGCATTTTCAGCCCGATTGTACACTTCAGGTAAAAATGTCAAAATCTTCAAAATGAGCAAAAGCACAATGAAATTAATGCTTGAATCATCTTCATTTTGCTAAAATACACTAATGACAGCAAAAAGTTTGAGTCTACAACATTTAGTTAAGGTGTGAGAGCCAAAATGAACTTTTTATGGCTTTAAATGCATTTTCAGCCTGATTGTACACTTCAGGTGAAAATGTCAAAATCTTCAAAATGAGCAAAAGCACAATGAAATTAATGCTTGAATCATCTTCATTTTGCTAACATACACTAATGACAGCAAAAAGTTTGAGTCTACAACATTTAGTTAAGGTGTGAGAGCCAAAATGAACTTTTTATGGCTTTAAATGCATTTTCAGCCCGATTGTACACTTCAGGTGAAAATGTCAAAATCTTCAAAATGAGCAAAAGCACAATAAAATTAATGCTTGAATCATCTTCATTTTGCTAAAATATACTAATGACAGCAAAAAGTTTGAGTCTACAACATTTAGTTAAGGTGTGAGAGCCAAAATGAACTTTTTATTGCTTTAAACGCGTTTTCAGCCCCTAATTGTACACTTCAGGTGAAAATGTCAAAATCTTCAAAATGAGCAAAAACACAATGAAATTAATGCTTGAATCATCTTCATTTTGCTAACATACACTAATGACAGCAAAAAGTTTGAGTCTACAACATTTAGTTAAGGTGTGATAGCCAAAATGAACTTTTTATGGCTTTAAATGCATTTTCAGCCTGATTGTACACTTCAGGTGAAAATGTCAAAATCTTCAAAATGAGCAAAAGCACAATGAAATTAATGCTTGAATCATCTTCATTTTGCTAAAATACACTAATGACAGCAAAAAGTTTGAGTCTACAACATTTAGTTAAGGTGTGAGAGCCAAAATGAACTTTTTATGGCTTTAAATGCATTTTCAGCCTGATTGTACACTTCAGGTGAAAATGTCAAAATCTTCAAAATGAGCAAAAGCACAATGAAATTAATGCTTGAATCATCTTCATTTTGCTAAAATACACTAATGACAGCAAAAAGTTTGAGTCTACAACAATTAGTTAAGGTGTGAGAGCCAAAATGAACTTTTTATGGCTTTAAATGCATTTTCAGCCCGATTGTACACTTCAGGTGAAAATGTCAAAATCTTCAAAATGAGCAAAAGCACAATAAAATTAATGCTTGAATCATCTTCATTTTGCTAAAATACACTAATGACAGCAAAAAGTTTGAGTCTACAACATTTAGTTAAGGTGTGAGAGCCAAAATGAACTTTTTATGGCTTTAAATGCATTTTCAGCCCGATTGTACACTTCAGGTGAAAATGTCAAAATCTTCAAAATGAGCAAAAGCACAATAAAATTAATGCTTGAATCATCTTCATTTTGCTAAAATACACTAATGACAGCAAAAAGTTTGAGTCTACAACATTTAGTTAAGGTGTGAGAGCCAAAATGAACTTTTTATGGCTTTAAATGCATTTTCAGCCTGATTGTACACTTCAGGTGAAAATGTCAAAATCTTCAAAATGAGCAAAAGCACAATGAAATTAATGCTTGAATCATCTTCATTTTGCTAAAATATACTAATGACAGCAAAAAGTTTGAGTCTACAACATTTAGTTAAGGTGTGAGAGCCAAAATGAAGTTTTTATTGCTTTAAACGCGTTTTCAGCCCCTAATTGTACACTTCAGGTGAAAATGTCAAAATCTTCAAAATGAGCAAAAACACAATGAAATTAATGCTTGAATCATCTTCATTTTGCTAACATACACTAATGACAGCAAAAAGTTTGAGTCTACAACATTTAGTTAAGGTGTGATAGCCAAAATGAACTTTTTATGGCTTTAAATGCATTTTCAGCCTGATTGTACACTTCAGGTGAAAATGTCAAAATCTTCAAAATGAGCAAAAGCACAATGAAATTAATGCTTGAATCATCTTCATTTTGCTAAAATACACTAATGACAGCAAAAAGTTTGAGTCTACAACATTTAGTTAAGGTGTGAGAGCCAAAATGAACTTTTTATGGCTTTAAATGCATTTTCAGCCTGATTGTACACTTCAGGTGAAAATGTCAAAATCTTCAAAATGAGCAAAAGCACAATGAAATTAATGCTTGAATCATCTTCATTTTGCTAAAATACACTAATGACAGCAAAAAGTTTGAGTCTACAACATTTAGTTAAGGTGTGAGAGCCAAAATGAACTTTTTATGGCTTTAAATGCATTTTCAGCCCGATTGTACACTTCAGGTGAAAATGTCAAAATCTTCAAAATGAGCAAAAGCACAATAAAATTAATGCTTGAATCATCTTCATTTTGCTAAAATACACTAATGACAGCAAAAAGTTTGAGTCTACAACATTTAGTTAAGGTGTGAGAGCCAAAATGAACTTTTTATTGCTTTAAACGCGTTTTCAGCCCCTAACTGTACACTTCAGGTGAAAATGTCAAAATCTTCAAAATGAGCAAAAGCACAATGAAATTAATGCTTGAATCATCTTCATTTTGCTAAAATACACTAATGACAGCAAAAAGTTTGAGTCTACAACATTTAGTTAAGGTGTGAGAGCCAAAATGAACTTTTTATGGCTTTAAATGCATTTTCAGCCTGATTGTACACTTCAGGTGAAAATGTCAAAATCTTCAAAATGAGCAAAAGCACAATGAAATTAATGCTTGAATCATCTTCATTTTGCTAACATACACTAATGACAGCAAAAAGTTTGAGTCTACAACATTTAGTTAAGGTGTGAGAGCCAAAATGAACTTTTTATGGCTTTAAATGCATTTTCAGCCCGATTGTACACTTCAGGTGAAAATGTCAAAATCTTCAAAATGAGCAAAAGCACAATGAAATTAATGCTTGAATCATCTTCATTTTGCTAAAATACACTAATGACAGCAAAAAGTTTGAGTCTACAACATTTAGTTAAGGTGTGAGAGCCAAAATGAACTTTTTATGGCTTTAAATGCATTTTCAGCCCGATTGTACACTTCAGGTGAAAATGTCAAAATCTTCAAAATGAGCAAAAGCACAATAAAATTAATGCTTGAATCATCTTCATTTTGCTAAAATATACTAATGACAGCAAAAAGTTTGAGTCTACAACATTTAGTTAAGGTGTGAGAGCCAAAATGAACTTTTTATTGCTTTAAACGCGTTTTCAGCCCCTAATTGTACACTTCAGGTGAAAAATTCAAAATCTTCAAAATGAGCAAAAGCACAATGAAATTAATGCTTGAATCATCTTCATTTTGCTAAAATACACTAATGACAGCAAAAAGTTTGAATCTACAACATTTAGTTAAGGTGTGAGAGCCAAAATGAACTTTTTATTGCTTTAAATGCATTTTCAGCCCGATTGTACACTTCAGGTAAAAATGTCAAAATCTTCAAAATGAGCAAAAGCACAATGAAATTAATGCTTGAATCATCTTCATTTTGCTAAAATACACTAATGACAGCAAAAAGTTTGAGTCTACAACATTTAGTTAAGGTGTGAGAGCCAAAATGAACTTTTTATGGCTTTAAATGCATTTTCAGCCTGATTGTACACTTCAGGTGAAAATGTCAAAATCTTCAAAATGAGCAAAAGCACAATGAAATTAATGCTTGAATCATCTTCATTTTGCTAACATACACTAATGACAGCAAAAAGTTTGAGTCTACAACATTTAGTTAAGGTGTGAGAGCCAAAATGAACTTTTTATGGCTTTAAATGCATTTTCAGCCCGATTGTACACTTCAGGTGAAAATGTCAAAATCTTCAAAATGAGCAAAAGCACAATAAAATTAATGCTTGAATCATCTTCATTTTGCTAAAATATACTAATGACAGCAAAAAGTTTGAGTCTACAACATTTAGTTAAGGTGTGAGAGCCAAAATGAACTTTTTATTGCTTTAAACGCGTTTTCAGCCCCTAATTGTACACTTCAGGTGAAAATGTCAAAATCTTCAAAATGAGCAAAAGCACAATGAAATTAATGCTTGAATCATCTTCATTTTGCTAAAATACACTAATGACAGCAAAAAGTTTGAATCTACAACATTTAGTTAAGGTGTGAGAGCCAAAATGAACTTTTTATTGCTTTAAATGCATTTTCAGCCCGATTGTACACTTCAGGTGAAAATGTCAAAATCTTCAAAATGAGCAAAAGCACAATGAAATTAATGCTTGAATCATCTTCATTTTGCTAACATACACTAATGACAGCAAAAAGTTTGAGTCTACAACATTTAGTTAAGGTGTGAGAGCCAAAATGAACTTTTTATGGCTTTAAATGCATTTTCAGCCCGATTGTACACTTCAGGTGAAAATGTCAAAATCTTCAAAATGAGCAAAAGCACAATGACATTAATGCTTGAATCATCTTCATTTTGCTAAAATACACTAATGACAGCAAAAAGTTTGAGTCTACAACATTTAGTTAAGGTGTGAGAGCCAAAATGAACTTTTTATGGCTTTAAATGCATTTTCAGCCTGATTGTACACTTCAGGTGAAAATGTCAAAATCTTCAAAATGAGCAAAAGCACAATGAAATTAATGCTTGAATCATCTTCATTTTGCTAACATACACTAATGACAGCAAAAAGTTTGAGTCTACAACATTTAGTTAAGGTGTGAGAGCCAAAATGAACTTTTTATGGCTTTAAATGCATTTTCAGCCTGATTGTACACTTCAGGTGAAAATGTCAAAATCTTCAAAATGAGCAAAAGCACAATGAAATTAATGGTTGAATCATCTTCATTTTGCTAACATACACTAATGACAGCAAAAAGTTTGAGTCTACAACATTTAGTTAAGGTGTGAGAGCCAAAATGAACTTTTTATGGCTTTAAATGCATTTTCAGCCCGATTGTACACTTCAGGTGAAAATGTCAAAATCTTCAAAATGAGCAAAAGCACAATAAAATTAATGCTTGAATCATCTTCATTTTGCTAAAATACACTAATGACAGCAAAAAGTTTGAGTCTACAACATTTAGTTAAGGTGTGAGAGCCAAAATGAACTTTTTATGGCTTTAAATGCATTTTCAGCCTGATTGTACACTTCAGGTGAAAATGTCAAAATCTTCAAAATGAGCAAAAGCACAATGAAATTAATGCTTGAATCATCTTCATTTTGCTAACATACACTAATGACAGCAAAAAGTTTGAGTCTACAACATTTAGTTAAGGTGTGAGAGCCAAAATGAACTTTTTATTGCTTTAAACGCGTTTTCAGCCCCTAACTGTACACTTCAGGTGAAAATGTCAAAATCTTCAAAATGAGCAAAAGCACAATGAAATTAATGCTTGAATCATCCTCATTTTGCTAAAATACACTAATGACAGCAAAAAGTTTGAGTCTACAACATTTAGTTAAGGTGTGAGAGCCAAAATGAACTTTTTATGGCTTTAAATGCATTTTCAGCCTGATTGTACACTTCAGGTGAAAATGTCAAAATCTTCAAAATGAGCAAAAGCACAATGAAATTAATGCTTGAATCATCTTCATTTTGCTAACATACACTAATGACAGCAAAAAGTTTGAGTCTACAACATTTAGTTAAGGTGTGAGAGCCAAAATGAACTTTTTATGGCTTTAAATGCATTTTCAGCCCGATTGTACACTTCAGGTGAAAATGTCAAAATCTTCAAAATGAGCAAAAGCACAATGAAATTAATGCTTGAATCATCTTCATTTTGCTAAAATACACTAATGACAGCAAAAAGTTTGAGTCTACAACATTTAGTTAAGGTGTGAGAGCCAAAATGAACTTTTTATGGCTTTAAATGCATTTTCAGCCCGATTGTACACTTCAGGTGAAAATGTCAAAATCTTCAAAATGAGCAAAAGCACAATAAAATTAATGCTTGAATCATCTTCATTTTGCTAAAATATACTAATGACAGCAAAAAGTTTGAGTCTACAACATTTAGTTAAGGTGTGAGAGCCAAAATGAACTTTTTATTGCTTTAAACGCGTTTTCAGCCCCTAATTGTACACTTCAGGTGAAAAATTCAAAATCTTCAAAATGAGCAAAAGCACAATGAAATTAATGCTTGAATCATCTTCATTTTGCTAAAATACACTAATGACAGCAAAAAGTTTGAATCTACAACATTTAGTTAAGGTGTGAGAGCCAAAATGAACTTTTTATTGCTTTAAATGCATTTTCAGCCCGATTGTACACTTCAGGTAAAAATGTCAAAATCTTTAAAATGAGCAAAAGCACAATGAAATTAATGCTTGAATCATCTTCATTTTGCTAAAATACACTAATGACAGCAAAAAGTTTGAGTCTACAACATTTAGTTAAGGTGTGAGAGCCAAAATGAACTTTTTATGGCTTTAAATGCATTTTCAGCCTGATTGTACACTTCAGGTGAAAATGTCAAAATCTTCAAAATGAGCAAAAGCACAATGAAATTAATGCTTGAATCATCTTCATTTTGCTAACATACACTAATGACAGCAAAAAGTTTGAGTCTACAACATTTAGTTAAGGTGTGAGAGCCAAAATGAACTTTTTATGGCTTTAAATGCATTTTCAGCCCGATTGTACACTTCAGGTGAAAATGTCAAAATCTTCAAAATGAGCAAAAGCACAATAAAATTAATGCTTGAATCATCTTCATTTTGCTAAAATATACTAATGACAGCAAAAAGTTTGAGTCTACAACATTTAGTTAAGGTGTGAGAGCCAAAATGAACTTTTTATTGCTTTAAACGCGTTTTCAGCCCCTAATTGTACACTTCAGGTGAAAATGTCAAAATCTTCAAAATGAGCAAAAGCACAATGAAATTAATGCTTGAATCATCTTCATTTTGCTAAAATACACTAATGACAGCAAAAAGTTTGAATCTACAACATTTAGTTAAGGTGTGAGAGCCAAAATGAACTTTTTATTGCTTTAAATGCATTTTCAGCCCGATTGTACACTTCAGGTGAAAATGTCAAAATCTTCAAAATGAGCAAAAGCACAATGAAATTAATGCTTGAATCGTCTTCATTTTGCTAACATACACTAATGACAGCAAAAAGTTTGAGTCTACAACATTTAGTTAAGGTGTGAGAGCCAAAATGAACTTTTTATGGCTTTAAATGCATTTTCAGCCCGATTGTACACTTCAGGTGAAAATGTCAAAATCTTCAAAATGAGCAAAAGCACAATGACATTAATGCTTGAATCATCTTCATTTTGCTAAAATACACTAATGACAGCAAAAAGTTTGAGTCTACAACATTTAGTTAAGGTGTGAGAGCCAAAATGAACTTTTTATGGCTTTAAATGCATTTTCAGCCTGATTGTACACTTCAGGTGAAAATGTCAAAATCTTCAAAATGAGCAAAAGCACAATGAAATTAATGCTTGAATCATCTTCATTTTGCTAACATACACTAATGACAGCAAAAAGTTTGAGTCTACAACATTTAGTTAAGGTGTGAGAGCCAAAATGAACTTTTTATGGCTTTAAATGCATTTTCAGCCTGATTGTACACTTCAGGTGAAAATGTCAAAATCTTCAAAATGAGCAAAAGCACAATGATATTAATGGTTGAATCATCTTCATTTTGCTAACATACACTAATGACAGCAAAAAGTTTGAGTCTACAACATTTAGTTAAGGTGTGAGAGCCAAAATGAACTTTTTATGGCTTTAAATGCATTTTCAGCCCGATTGTACACTTCAGGTGAAAATGTCAAAATCTTCAAAATGAGCAAAAGCACAATAAAATTAATGCTTGAATCATCTTCATTTTGCTAAAATACACTAATGACAGCAAAAAGTTTGAGTCTACAACATTTAGTTAAGGTGTGAGAGCCAAAATGAACTTTTTATGGCTTTAAATGCATTTTCAGCCTGATTGTACACTTCAGGTGAAAATGTCAAAATCTTCAAAATGAGCAAAAGTACAATGAAATTAATGCTTGAATCATCTTCATTTTGCTAAAATATACTAATGACAGCAAAAAGTTTGAGTCTACAACATTTAGTTAAGGTGTGAGAGCCAAAATGAACTTTTTATTGCTTTAAACGCGTTTTCAGCCCCTAATTGTACACTTCAGGTGAAAATGTCAAAATCTTCAAAATGAGCAAAAACACAATGAAATTAATGCTTGAATCATCTTCATTTTGCTAACATACACTAATGACAGCAAAAAGTTTGAGTCTACAACATTTAGTTAAGGTGTGATAGCCAAAATGAACTTTTTATGGCTTTAAATGCATTTTCAGCCTGATTGTACACTTCAGGTGAAAATGTCAAAATCTTCAAAATGAGCAAAAGCACAATGAAATTAATGCTTGAATCATCTTCATTTTGCTAAAATACACTAATGACAGCAAAAAGTTTGAGTCTACAACATTTAGTTAAGGTGTGAGAGCCAAAATGAACTTTTTATGTCTTTAAATGCATTTTCAGCCTGATTGTACACTTCAGGTGAAAATGTCAAAATCTTCAAAATGAGCAAAAGCACAATGAAATTAATGCTTGAATCATCTTCATTTTGCTAAAATACACTAATGACAGCAAAAAGTTTGAGTCTACAACAATTAGTTAAGGTGTGAGAGCCAAAATGAACTTTTTATGGCTTTAAATGCATTTTCAGCCCGATTGTACACTTCAGGTGAAAATGTCAAAATCTTCAAAATGAGCAAAAGCACAATAAAATTAATGCTTGAATCATCTTCATTTTGCTAAAATACACTAATGACAGCAAAAAGTTTGAGTCTACAACATTTAGTTAAGGTGTGAGAGCCAAAATGAACTTTTTATTGCTTTAAACGCGTTTTCAGCCCCTAACTGTACACTTCAGGTGAAAATGTCAAAATCTTCAAAATGAGCAAAAGCACAATGAAATTAATGCTTGAATCATCTTCATTTTGCTAAAATACACTAATGACAGCAAAAAGTTTGAGTCTACAACATTTAGTTAAGGTGTGAGAGCCAAAATGAACTTTTTATGGCTTTAAATGCATTTTCAGCCTGATTGTACACTTCAGGTGAAAATGTCAAAATCTTCAAAATGAGCAAAAGCACAATGAAATTAATGCTTGAATCATCTTCATTTTGCTAACATACACTAATGACAGCAAAAAGTTTGAGTCTACAACATTTAGTTAAGGTGTGAGAGCCAAAATGAACTTTTTATGGCTTTAAATGCATTTTCAGCCCGATTGTACACTTCAGGTGAAAATGTCAAAATCTTCAAAATGAGCAAAAGCACAATGAAATTAATGCTTGAATCATCTTCATTTTGCTAAAATACACTAATGACAGCAAAAAGTTTGAGTCTACAACATTTAGTTAAGGTGTGAGAGCCAAAATGAACTTTTTATGGCTTTAAATGCATTTTCAGCCTGATTGTACACTTCAGGTGAAAATGTCAAAATCTTCAAAATGAGCAAAAGCACAATGAAATTAATGCTTGAATCATCTTCATTTTGCTAACATACACTAATGACAGCAAAAAGTTTGAGTCTACAACATTTAGTTAAGGTGTGAGAGCCAAAATGAACTTTTTATGGCTTTAAATGCATTTTCAGCCTGATTGTACACTTCAGGTGAAAATGTCAAAATCTTCAAAATGAGCAAAAGCACAATGAAATTAATGCTTGAATCATCTTCATTTTGCTAAAATACACTAATGACAGCAAAAAGTTTGAGTCTACAACATTTAGTTAAGGTGTGAGAGCCAAAATGAACTTTTTATGGCTTTAAATGCATTTTCAGCCCGATTGTACACTTCAGGTGAAAATGTCAAAATCTTCAAAATGAGCAAAAGCACAATAAAATTAATGCTTGAATCATCTTCATTTTGCTAAAATATACTAATGACAGCAAAAAGTTTGAGTCTACAACATTTAGTTAAGGTGTGAGAGCCAAAATGAACTTTTTATTGCTTTAAACGCGTTTTCAGCCCCTAATTGTACACTTCAGGTGAAAAATTCAAAATCTTCAAAATGAGCAAAAGCACAATGAAATTAATGCTTGAATCATCTTCATTTTGCTAAAATACACTAATGACAGCAAAAAGTTTGAATCTACAACATTTAGTTAAGGTGTGAGAGCCAAAATGAACTTTTTATTGCTTTAAATGCATTTTTAGCCCGATTGTACACTTCAGGTAAAAATGTCAAAATCTTCAAAATGAGCAAAAGCACAATGAAAATAATGCTTGAATCATCTTCATTTTGCTAAAATACACTAATGACAGCAAAAAGTTTGAGTCTACAACATTTAGTTAAGGTGTGAGAGCCAAAATGAACTTTTTATGGCTTTAAATGCATTTTCAGCCTGATTGTACACTTCAGGTGAAAATGTCAAAATCTTCAAAATGAGCAAAAGCACAATGAAATTAATGCTTGAATCATCTTCATTTTGCTAACATACACTAATGACAGCAAAAAGTTTGAGTCTACAACATTTAGTTAAGGTGTGAGAGCCAAAATGAACTTTTTATGGCTTTAAATGCATTTTCAGCCCGATTGTACACTTCAGGTGAAAATGTCAAAATCTTCAAAATGAGCAAAAGCACAATAAAATTAATGCTTGAATCATCTTCATTTTGCTAAAATATACTAATGACAGCAAAAAGTTTGAGTCTACAACATTTAGTTAAGGTGTGAGAGCCAAAATGAACTTTTTATTGCTTTAAACGCGTTTTCAGCCCCTAATTGTACACTTCAGGTGAAAATGTCAAAATCTTCAAAATGAGCAAAAGCACAATGAAATTAATGCTTGAATCATCTTCATTTTGCTAAAATACACTAATGACAGCAAAAAGTTTGAATCTACAACATTTAGTTAAGGTGTGAGAGCCAAAATGAACTTTTTATTGCTTTAAATGCATTTTCAGCCCGATTGTACACTTCAGGTGAAAATGTCAAAATCTTCAAAATGAGCAAAAGCACAATGAAATTAATGCTTGAATCATCTTCATTTTGCTAACATACACTAATGACAGCAAAAAGTTTGAGTCTACAACATTTAGTTAAGGTGTGAGAGCCAAAATGAACTTTTTATGGCTTTAAATGCATTTTCAGCCTGATTGTACACTTCAGGTGAAAATGTCAAAATCTTCAAAATGAGCAAAAGCACAATGAAATTAATGGTTGAATCATCTTCATTTTGCTAACATACACTAATGACAGCAAAAAGTTTGAGTCTACAACATTTAGTTAAGGTGTGAGAGCCAAAATGAACTTTTTATGGCTTTAAATGCATTTTCAGCCCGATTGTACACTTCAGGTGAAAATGTCAAAATCTTCAAAATGAGCAAAAGCACAATAAAATTAATGCTTGAATCATCTTCATTTTGCTAAAATACACTAATGACAGCAACAAGTTTGAGTCTACAACATTTAGTTAAGGTGTGAGAGCCAAAATGAACTTTTTATGGCTTTAAATGCATTTTCAGCCTGATTGTACACTTCAGGTGAAAATGTCAAAATCTTCAAAATGAGCAAAAGCACAATGAAATTAATGCTTGAATCATCTTCATTTTGCTAAAATATACTAATGACAGCAAAAAGTTTGAGTCTACAACATTTAGTTAAGGTGTGAGAGCCAAAATGAACTTTTTATTGCTTTAAACGCGTTTTCAGCCCCTAATTGTACACTTCAGGTGAAAATGTCAAAATCTTCAAAATGAGCAAAAACACAATGAAATTAATGCTTGAATCATCTTCATTTTGCTAACATACACTAATGACAGCAAAAAGTTTGAGTCTACAACATTTAGTTAAGGTGTGAGAGCCAAAATGAACTTTTTATGGCTTTAAATGCATTTTCAGCCTGATTGTACACTTCAGGTGAAAATGTCAAAATCTTCAAAATGAGCAAAAGCACAATGAAATTAATGCTTGAATCATCTTCATTTTGCTAAAATACACTAATGACAGCAAAAAGTTTGAGTCTACAACATTTAGTTAAGGTGTGAGAGCCAAAATGAACTTTTTATGGCTTTAAATGCATTTTCAGCCCGATTGTACACTTCAGGTGAAAATGTCAAAATCTTCAAAATGAGCAAAAGCACAATAAAATTAATGCTTGAATCATCTTCATTTTGCTAAAATACACTAATGACAGCAAAAAGTTTGAGTCTACAACATTTAGTTAAGGTGTGAGAGCCAAAATGAACTTTTTATTGCTTTAAACGCGTTTTCAGCCCCTAACTGTACACTTCAGGTGAAAATGTCAAAATCTTCAAAATGAGCAAAAGCACAATGAAATTAATGCTTGAATCATCTTCATTTTGCTAAAATACACTAATGACAGCAAAAAGTTTGAGTCTACAACATTTAGTTAAGGTGTGAGAGCCAAAATGAACTTTTTATGGCTTTAAATGCATTTTCAGCCTGATTGTACACTTCAGGTGAAAATGTCAAAATCTTCAAAATGAGCAAAAGCACAATGAAATTAATGCTTGAATCATCTTCATTTTGCTAACATACACTAATGACAGCAAAAAGTTTGAGTCTACAACATTTAGTTAAGGTGTGAGAGCCAAAATGAACTTTTTATGGCTTTAAATGCATTTTCAGCCCGATTGTACACTTCAGGTGAAAATGTCAAAATCTTCAAAATGAGCAAAAGCACAATGAAATTAATGCTTGAATCATCTTCATTTTGCTAAAATACACTAATGACAGCAAAAAGTTTGAGTCTACAACATTTAGTTAAGGTGTGAGAGCCAAAATGAACTTTTTATGGCTTTAAATGCATTTTCAGCCTGATTGTACACTTCAGGTGAAAATGTCAAAATCTTCAAAATGAGCAAAAGCACAATGAAATTAATGCTTGAATCATCTTCATTTTGCTAACATACACTAATGACAGCAAAAAGTTTGAGTCTACAACATTTAGTTAAGGTGTGAGAGCCAAAATGAACTTTTTATGGCTTTAAATGCATTTTCAGCCTGATTGTACACTTCAGGTGAAAATGTCAAAATCTTCAAAATGAGCAAAAGCACTATGAAATTAATGCTTGAATCATCTTCATTTTGCTAAAATACACTAATGACAGCAAAAAGTTTGAGTCTACAACATTTAGTTAAGGTGTGAGAGCCAAAATGAACTTTTTATGGCTTTAAATGCATTTTCAGCCCGATTGTACACTTCAGGTGAAAATGTCAAAATCTTCAAAATGAGCAAAAGCACAATAAAATTAATGCTTGAATCATCTTCATTTTGCTAAAATATACTAATGACAGCAAAAAGTTTGAGTCTACAACATTTAGTTAAGGTGTGAGAGCCAAAATGAACTTTTTATTGCTTTAAACGCGTTTTCAGCCCCTAATTGTACACTTCAGGTGAAAAATTCAAAATCTTCAAAATGAGCAAAAGCACAATGAAATTAATGCTTGAATCATCTTCATTTTGCTAAAATACACTAATGACAGCAAAAAGTTTGAATCTACAACATTTAGTTAAGGTGTGAGAGCCAAAATGAACTTTTTATTGCTTTAAATGCATTTTCAGCCCGATTGTACACTTCAGGTAAAAATGTCAAAATCTTCAAAATGAGCAAAAGCACAATGAAATTAATGCTTGAATCATCTTCATTTTGCTAAAATACACTAATGACAGCAAAAAGTTTGAGTCTACAACATTTAGTTAAGGTGTGAGAGCCAAAATGAACTTTTTATGGCTTTAAATGCATTTTCAGCCTGATTGTACACTTCAGGTGAAAATGTCAAAATCTTCAAAATGAGCAAAAGCACAATGAAATTAATGCTTGAATCATCTTCATTTTGCTAACATACACTAATGACAGCAAAAAGTTTGAGTCTACAACATTTAGTTAAGGTGTGAGAGCCAAAATGAACTTTTTATGGCTTTAAATGCATTTTCAGCCCGATTGTACACTTCAGGTGAAAATGTCAAAATCTTCAAAATGAGCAAAAGCACAATAAAATTAATGCTTGAATCATCTTCATTTTGCTAAAATATACTAATGACAGCAAAAAGTTTGAGTCTACAACATTTAGTTAAGGTGTGAGAGCCAAAATGAACTTTTTATTGCTTTAAACGCGTTTTCAGCCCCTAATTGTACACTTCAGGTGAAAATGTCAAAATCTTCAAAATGAGCAAAAGCACAATGAAATTAATGCTTGAATCATCTTCATTTTGCTAAAATACACTAATGACAGCAAAAAGTTTGAATCTACAACATTTAGTTAAGGTGTGAGAGCCAAAATGAACTTTTTATTGCTTTAAATGCATTTTCAGCCCGATTGTACACTTCAGGTGAAAATGTCAAAATCTTCAAAATGAGCAAAAGCACAATGAAATTAATGCTTGAATCATCTTCATTTTGCTAACATACACTAATGACAGCAAAAAGTTTGAGTCTACAACATTTAGTTAAGGTGTGAGAGCCAAAATGAACTTTTTATGGCTTTAAATGCATTTTCAGCCCGATTGTACACTTCAGGTGAAAATGTCAAAATCTTCAAAATGAGCAAAAGCACAATGACATTAATGCTTGAATCATCTTCATTTTTCTAAAATACACTAATGACAGCAAAAAGTTTGAGTCTACAACATTTAGTTAAGGTGTGAGAGCCAAAATGAACTTTTTATGGCTTTAAATGCATTTTCAGCCTGATTGTACACTTCAGGTGAAAATGTCAAAATCTTCAAAATGAGCAAAAGCACAATGAAATTAATGCTTGAATCATCTTCATTTTGCTAACATACACTAATGACAGCAAAAAGTTTGAGTCTACAACATTTAGTTAAGGTGTGAGAGCCAAAATGAACTTTTTATGGCTTTAAATGCATTTTCAGCCTGATTGTACACTTCAGGTGAAAATGTCAAAATCTTCAAAATGAGCAAAAGCACAATAAAATTAATGCTTGAATCATCTTCATTTTGCTAAAATATACTAATGACAGCAAAAAGTTTGAGTCTACAACATTTAGTTAAGGTGTGAGAGCCAAAATGAACTTTTTATTGCTTTAAACGCGTTTTCAGCCCCTAATTGTACACTTCAGGTGAAAATGTCAAAATCTTCAAAATGAGCAAAAGCACAATGAAATTAATGCTTGAATCATCTTCATTTTGCTAAAATACACTAATGACAGCAAAAAGTTTGAATCTACAACATTTAGTTAAGGTGTGAGAGCCAAAATGAACTTTTTATTGCTTTAAATGCATTTTCAGCCCGATTGTACACTTCAGGTGAAAATGTCAAAATCTTCAAAATGAGCAAAAGCACAATGAAATTAATGCTTGAATCATCTTCATTTTGCTAACATACACTAATGACAGCAAAAAGTTTGAGTCTACAACATTTAGTTAAGGTGTGAGAGCCAAAATGAACTTTTTATGGCTTTAAATGCATTTTCAGCCTGATTGTACACTTCAGGTGAAAATGTCAAAATCTTCAAAATGAGCAAAAGCACAATGAAATTAATGGTTGAATCATCTTCATTTTGCTAACATACACTAATGACAGCAAAAAGTTTGAGTCTACAACATTTAGTTAAGGTGTGAGAGCCAAAATGAACTTTTTATGGCTTTAAATGCATTTTCAGCCCGATTGTACACTTCAGGTGAAAATGTCAAAATCTTCAAAATGAGCAAAAGCACAATAAAATTAATGCTTGAATCATCTTCATTTTGCTAAAATACACTAATGACAGCAACAAGTTTGAGTCTACAACATTTAGTTAAGGTGTGAGAGCCAAAATGAACTTTTTATGGCTTTAAATGCATTTTCAGCCTGATTGTACACTTCAGGTGAAAATGTCAAAATCTTCAAAATGAGCAAAAGCACAATGAAATTAATGCTTGAATCATCTTCATTTTGCTAAAATATACTAATGACAGCAAAAAGTTTGAGTCTACAACATTTAGTTAAGGTGTGAGAGCCAAAATGAACTTTTTATTGCTTTAAACGCGTTTTCAGCCCCTAATTGTACACTTCAGGTGAAAATGTCAAAATCTTCAAAATGAGCAAAAACACAATGAAATTAATGCTTGAATCATCTTCATTTTGCTAACATACACTAATGACAGCAAAAAGTTTGAGTCTACAACATTTAGTTAAGGTGTGAGAGCCAAAATGAACTTTTTATGGCTTTAAATGCATTTTCAGCCTGATTGTACACTTCAGGTGAAAATGTCAAAATCTTCAAAATGAGCAAAAGCACAATGAAATTAATGCTTGAATCATCTTCATTTTGCTAAAATACACTAATGACAGCAAAAAGTTTGAGTCTACAACATTTAGTTAAGGTGTGAGAGCCAAAATGAACTTTTTATGGCTTTAAATGCATTTTCAGCCCGATTGTACACTTCAGGTGAAAATGTCAAAATCTTCAAAATGAGCAAAAGCACAATAAAATTAATGCTTGAATCATCTTCATTTTGCTAAAATACACTAATGACAGCAAAAAGTTTGAGTCTACAACATTTAGTTAAGGTGTGAGAGCCAAAATGAACTTTTTATTGCTTTAAACGCGTTTTCAGCCCCTAACTGTACACTTCAGGTGAAAATGTCAAAATCTTCAAAATGAGCAAAAGCACAATGAAATTAATGCTTGAATCATCTTCATTTTGCTAAAATACACTAATGACAGCAAAAAGTTTGAGTCTACAACATTTAGTTAAGGTGTGAGAGCCAAAATGAACTTTTTATGGCTTTAAATGCATTTTCAGCCTGATTGTACACTTCAGGTGAAAATGTCAAAATCTTCAAAATGAGCAAAAGCACAATGAAATTAATGCTTGAATCATCTTCATTTTGCTAACATACACTAATGACAGCAAAAAGTTTGAGTCTACAACATTTAGTTAAGGTGTGAGAGCCAAAATGAACTTTTTATGGCTTTAAATGCATTTTCAGCCCGATTGTACACTTCAGGTGAAAATGTCAAAATCTTCAAAATGAGCAAAAGCACAATGAAATTAATGCTTGAATCATCTTCATTTTGCTAAAATACACTAATGACAGCAAAAAGTTTGAGTCTACAACATTTAGTTAAGGTGTGAGAGCCAAAATGAACTTTTTATGGCTTTAAATGCATTTTCAGCCTGATTGTACACTTCAGGTGAAAATGTCAAAATCTTCAAAATGAGCAAAAGCACAATGAAATTAATGCTTGAATCATCTTCATTTTGCTAACATACACTAATGACAGCAAAAAGTTTGAGTCTACAACATTTAGTTAAGGTGTGAGAGCCAAAATGAACTTTTTATGGCTTTAAATGCATTTTCAGCCTGATTGTACACTTCAGGTGAAAATGTCAAAATCTTCAAAATGAGCAAAAGCACTATGAAATTAATGCTTGAATCATCTTCATTTTGCTAAAATACACTAATGACAGCAAAAAGTTTGAGTCTACAACATTTAGTTAAGGTGTGAGAGCCAAAATGAACTTTTTATGGCTTTAAATGCATTTTCAGCCCGATTGTACACTTCAGGTGAAAATGTCAAAATCTTCAAAATGAGCAAAAGCACAATAAAATTAATGCTTGAATCATCTTCATTTTGCTAAAATATACTAATGACAGCAAAAAGTTTGAGTCTACAACATTTAGTTAAGGTGTGAGAGCCAAAATGAACTTTTTATTGCTTTAAACGCGTTTTCAGCCCCTAATTGTACACTTCAGGTGAAAAATTCAAAATCTTCAAAATGAGCAAAAGCACAATGAAATTAATGCTTGAATCATCTTCATTTTGCTAAAATACACTAATGACAGCAAAAAGTTTGAATCTACAACATTTAGTTAAGGTGTGAGAGCCAAAATGAACTTTTTATTGCTTTAAATGCATTTTCAGCCCGATTGTACACTTCAGGTAAAAATGTCAAAATCTTCAAAATGAGCAAAAGCACAATGAAATTAATGCTTGAATCATCTTCATTTTGCTAAAATACACTAATGACAGCAAAAAGTTTGAGTCTACAACATTTAGTTAAGGTGTGAGAGCCAAAATGAACTTTTTATGGCTTTAAATGCATTTTCAGCCTGATTGTACACTTCAGGTGAAAATGTCAAAATCTTCAAAATGAGCAAAAGCACAATGAAATTAATGCTTGAATCATCTTCATTTTGCTAACATACACTAATGACAGCAAAAAGTTTGAGTCTACAACATTTAGTTAAGGTGTGAGAGCCAAAATGAACTTTTTATGGCTTTAAATGCATTTTCAGCCCGATTGTACACTTCAGGTGAAAATGTCAAAATCTTCAAAATGAGCAAAAGCACAATAAAATTAATGCTTGAATCATCTTCATTTTGCTAAAATATACTAATGACAGCAAAAAGTTTGAGTCTACAACATTTAGTTAAGGTGTGAGAGCCAAAATGAACTTTTTATTGCTTTAAACGCGTTTTCAGCCCCTAATTGTACACTTCAGGTGAAAATGTCAAAATCTTCAAAATGAGCAAAAGCACAATGAAATTAATGCTTGAATCATCTTCATTTTGCTAAAATACACTAATGACAGCAAAAAGTTTGAATCTACAACATTTAGTTAAGGTGTGAGAGCCAAAATGAACTTTTTATTGCTTTAAATGCATTTTCAGCCCGATTGTACACTTCAGGTGAAAATGTCAAAATCTTCAAAATGAGCAAAAGCACAATGAAATTAATGCTTGAATCATCTTCATTTTGCTAACATACACTAATGACAGCAAAAAGTTTGAGTCTACAACATTTAGTTAAGGTGTGAGAGCCAAAATGAACTTTTTATGGCTTTAAATGCATTTTCAGCCCGATTGTACACTTCAGGTGAAAATGTCAAAATCTTCAAAATGAGCAAAAGCACAATGACATTAATGCTTGAATCATCTTCATTTTTCTAAAATACACTAATGACAGCAAAAAGTTTGAGTCTACAACATTTAGTTAAGGTGTGAGAGCCAAAATGAACTTTTTATGGCTTTAAATGCATTTTCAGCCTGATTGTACACTTCAGGTGAAAATGTCAAAATCTTCAAAATGAGCAAAAGCACAATGAAATTAATGCTTGAATCATCTTCATTTTGCTAACATACACTAATGACAGCAAAAAGTTTGAGTCTACAACATTTAGTTAAGGTGTGAGAGCCAAAATGAACTTTTTATGGCTTTAAATGCATTTTCAGCCTGATTGTACACTTCAGGTGAAAATGTCAAAATCTTCAAAATGAGCAAAAGCACAATGAAATTAATGGTTGAATCATCTTCATTTTGCTAACATACACTAATGACAGCAAAAAGTTTGAGTCTACAACATTTAGTTAAGGTGTGAGAGCCAAAATGAACTTTTTATGGCTTTAAATGCATTTTCAGCCTGATTGTACACTTCAGGTGAAAATGTCAAAATCTTCAAAATGAGCAAAAGCACAATGAAATTAATGGTTGAATCATCTTCATTTTGCTAACATACACTAATGACAGCAAAAAGTTTGAGTCTACAACATTTAGTTAAGGTGTGAGAGCCAAAATGAACTTTTTATGGCTTTAAATGCATTTTCAGCCCGATTGTACACTTCAGGTGAAAATGTCAAAATCTTCAAAATGAGCAAAAGCACAATAAAATTAATGCTTGAATCATCTTCATTTTGCTAAAATACACTAATGACAGCAAAAAGTTTGAGTCTACAACATTTAGTTAAGGTGTGAGAGCCAAAATGAACTTTTTATGGCTTTAAATGCATTTTCAGCCTGATTGTACACTTCAGGTGAAAATGTCAAAATCTTCAAAATGAGCAAAAGCACAATGAAATTAATGCTTGAATCATCTTCATTTTGCTAAAATATACTAATGACAGCAAAAAGTTTGAGTCTACAACATTTAGTTAAGGTGTGAGAGCCAAAATGAACTTTTTATTGCTTTAAACGCGTTTTCAGCCCCTAATTGTACACTTCAGGTGAAAATGTCAAAATCTTCAAAATGAGCAAAAACACAATGAAATTAATGCTTGAATCATCTTCATTTTGCTAACATACACTAATGACAGCAAAAAGTTTGAGTCTACAACATTTAGTTAAGGTGTGATAGCCAAAATGAACTTTTTATGGCTTTAAATGCATTTTCAGCCTGATTGTACACTTCAGGTGAAAATGTCAAAATCTTCAAAATGAGCAAAAGCACAATGAAATTAATGCTTGAATCATCTTCATTTTGCTAAAATACACTAATGACAGCAAAAAGTTTGAGTCTACAACATTTAGTTAAGGTGTGAGAGCCAAAATGAACTTTTTATGGCTTTAAATGCATTTTCAGCCTGATTGTACACTTCAGGTGAAAATGTCAAAATCTTCAAAATGAGCAAAAGCACAATGAAATTAATGCTTGAATCATCTTCATTTTGCTAACATACACTAATGACAGCAAAAAGTTTGAGTCTACAACATTTAGTTAAGGTGTGAGAGCCAAAATGAACTTTTTATGGCTTTAAATGCATTTTCAGCCCGATTGTACACTTCAGGTGAAAATGTCAAAATCTTCAAAATGAGCAAAAGCACAATCAAATGAATGCTTGAATCATCTTCATTTTGCTAAAATATACTAATGACAGCAAAAAGTTTGAGTCTACAACATTTAGTTAAGGTGTGAGAGCCAAAATGAACTTTTTATTGCTTTAAACGCGTTTTCAGCCCCTAATTGTACACTTCAGGTGAAAATGTCAAAATCTTCAAAATGAGCAAAAGCACAATGAAATTAATGCTTGAATCATCTTCATTTTGCTAAAATACACTAATGACAGCAAAAAGTTTGAGTCTACAACATTTAGTTAAGGTGTGAGAGCCAAAATGAACTTTTTATGGCTTTAAATGCATTTTCAGCCTGATTGTACACTTCAGGTGAAAATGTCAAAATCTTCAAAATGAGCAAAAGCACAATGAAATTAATGCTTGAATCATCTTCATTTTGCTAACATACACTAATGACAGCAAAAAGTTTGAGTCTACAACATTTAGTTAAGGTGTGAGAGCCAAAATGAACTTTTTATGGCTTTAAATGCATTTTCAGCCCGATTGTACACTTCAGGTGAAAATGTCAAAATCTTCAAAATGAGCAAAAGCACAATGAAATTAATGCTTGAATCATCTTCATTTTGCTAAAATACACTAATGACAGCAAAAAGTTTGAGTCTACAACATTTAGTTAAGGTGTGAGAGCCAAAATGAACTTTTTATGGCTTTAAATGCATTTTCAGCCTGATTGTACACTTCAGGTGAAAATGTCAAAATCTTCAAAATGAGCAAAAGCACAATGAAATTAATGCTTGAATCATCTTCATTTTGCTAACATACACTAATGACAGCAAAAAGTTTGAGTCTACAACATTTAGTTAAGGTGTGAGAGCCAAAATGAACTTTTTATGGCTTTAAATGCATTTTCAGCCTGATTGTACACTTCAGGTGAAAATGTCAAAATCTTCAAAATGAGCAAAAGCACAATGAAATTAATGCTTGAATCATCTTCATTTTGCTAAAATACACTAATGACAGCAAAAAGTTTGAGTCTACAACATTTAGTTAAGGTGTGAGAGCCAAAATGAACTTTTTATGGCTTTAAATGCATTTTCAGCCCGATTGTACACTTCAGGTGAAAATGTCAAAATCTTCAAAATGAGCAAAAGCACAATAAAATTAATGCTTGAATCATCTTCATTTTGCTAAAATATACTAATGACAGCAAAAAGTTTGAGTCTACAACATTTAGTTAAGGTGTGAGAGCCAAAATGAACTTTTTATTGCTTTAAACGCGTTTTCAGCCCCTAATTGTACACTTCAGGTGAAAAATTCAAAATCTTCAAAATGAGCAAAAGCACAATGAAATTAATGCTTGAATCATCTTCATTTTGCTAAAATACACTAATGACAGCAAAAAGTTTGAATCTACAACATTTAGTTAAGGTGTGAGAGCCAAAATGAACTTTTTATTGCTTTAAATGCATTTTCAGCCCGATTGTACACTTCAGGTAAAAATGTCAAAATCTTCAAAATGAGCAAAAGCACAATGAAATTAATGCTTGAATCATCTTCATTTTGCTAAAATACACTAATGACAGCAAAAAGTTTGAGTCTACAACATTTAGTTAAGGTGTGAGAGCCAAAATGAACTTTTTATGGCTTTAAATGCATTTTCAGCCTGATTGTACACTTCAGGTGAAAATGTCAAAATCTTCAAAATGAGCAAAAGCACAATGAAATTAATGCTTGAATCATCTTCATTTTGCTAACATACACTAATGACAGCAAAAAGTTTGAGTCTACAACATTTAGTTAAGGTGTGAGAGCCAAAATGAACTTTTTATGGCTTTAAATGCATTTTCAGCCCGATTGTACACTTCAGGTGAAAATGTCAAAATCTTCAAAATGAGCAAAAGCACAATAAAATTAATGCTTGAATCATCTTCATTTTGCTAAAATATACTAATGACAGCAAAAAGTTTGAGTCTACAACATTTAGTTAAGGTGTGAGAGCCAAAATGAACTTTTTATTGCTTTAAACGCGTTTTCAGCCCCTAATTGTACACTTCAGGTGAAAATGTCAAAATCTTCAAAATGAGCAAAAGCACAATGAAATTAATGCTTGAATCATCTTCATTTTGCTAAAATACACTAATGACAGCAAAAAGTTTGAATCTACAACATTTAGTTAAGGTGTGAGAGCCAAAATGAACTTTTTATGGCTTTAAATGCATTTTCAGCCCGATTGTACACTTCAGGTGAAAATGTCAAAATCTTCAAAATGAGCAAAAGCACAATGAAATTAATGCTTGAATCATCTTCATTTTGCTAACATACACTAATGACAGCAAAAAGTTTGAGTCTACAACATTTAGTTAAGGTGTGAGAGCCAAAATGAACTTTTTATGGCTTTAAATGCATTTTCAGCCTGATTGTACACTTCAGGTGAAAATGTCAAAATCTTCAAAATGAGCAAAAGCACAATGAAATTAATGGTTGAATCATCTTCATTTTGCTAACATACACTAATGACAGCAAAAAGTTTGAGTCTACAACATTTAGTTAAGGTGTGAGAGCCAAAATGAACTTTTTATGGCTTTAAATGCATTTTCAGCCCGATTGTACACTTCAGGTGAAAATGTCAAAATCTTCAAAATGAGCAAAAGCACAATAAAATTAATGCTTGAATCATCTTCATTTTGCTAAAATACACTAATGACAGCAACAAGTTTGAGTCTACAACATTTAGTTAAGGTGTGAGAGCCAAAATGAACTTTTTATGGCTTTAAATGCATTTTCAGCCTGATTGTACACTTCAGGTGAAAATGTCAAAATCTTCAAAATGAGCAAAAGCACAATGAAATTAATGCTTGAATCATCTTCATTTTGCTAAAATATACTAATGACAGCAAAAAGTTTGAGTCTACAACATTTAGTTAAGGTGTGAGAGCCAAAATGAACTTTTTATTGCTTTAAACGCGTTTTCAGCCCCTAATTGTACACTTCAGGTGAAAATGTCAAAATCTTCAAAATGAGCAAAAACACAATGAAATTAATGCTTGAATCATCTTCATTTTGCTAACATACACTAATGACAGCAAAAAGTTTGAGTCTACAACATTTAGTTAAGGTGTGAGAGCCAAAATGAACTTTTTATGGCTTTAAATGCATTTTCAGCCTGATTGTACACTTCAGGTGAAAATGTCAAAATCTTCAAAATGAGCAAAAGCACAATGAAATTAATGCTTGAATCATCTTCATTTTGCTAAAATACACTAATGACAGCAAAAAGTTTGAGTCTACAACATTTAGTTAAGGTGTGAGAGCCAAAATGAACTTTTTATGGCTTTAAATGCATTTTCAGCCCGATTGTACACTTCAGGTGAAAATGTCAAAATCTTCAAAATGAGCAAAAGCACAATAAAATTAATGCTTGAATCATCTTCATTTTGCTAAAATACACTAATGACAGCAAAAAGTTTGAGTCTACAACATTTAGTTAAGGTGTGAGAGCCAAAATGAACTTTTTATTGCTTTAAACGCGTTTTCAGCCCCTAACTGTACACTTCAGGTGAAAATGTCAAAATCTTCAAAATGAGCAAAAGCACAATGAAATTAATGCTTGAATCATCTTCATTTTGCTAAAATACACTAATGACAGCAAAAAGTTTGAGTCTACAACATTTAGTTAAGGTGTGAGAGCCAAAATGAACTTTTTATGGCTTTAAATGCATTTTCAGCCTGATTGTACACTTCAGGTGAAAATGTCAAAATCTTCAAAATGAGCAAAAGCACAATGAAATTAATGCTTGAATCATCTTCATTTTGCTAACATACACTAATGACAGCAAAAAGTTTGAGTCTACAACATTTAGTTAAGGTGTGAGAGCCAAAATGAACTTTTTATGGCTTTAAATGCATTTTCAGCCCGATTGTACACTTCAGGTGAAAATGTCAAAATCTTCAAAATGAGCAAAAGCACAATGAAATTAATGCTTGAATCATCTTCATTTTGCTAAAATACACTAATGACAGCAAAAAGTTTGAGTCTACAACATTTAGTTAAGGTGTGAGAGCCAAAATGAACTTTTTATGGCTTTAAATGCATTTTCAGCCTGATTGTACACTTCAGGTGAAAATGTCAAAATCTTCAAAATGAGCAAAAGCACAATGAAATTAATGCTTGAATCATCTTCATTTTGCTAACATACACTAATGACAGCAAAAAGTTTGAGTCTACAACATTTAGTTAAGGTGTGAGAGCCAAAATGAACTTTTTATGGCTTTAAATGCATTTTCAGCCTGATTGTACACTTCAGGTGAAAATGTCAAAATCTTCAAAATGAGCAAAAGCACTATGAAATTAATGCTTGAATCATCTTCATTTTGCTAAAATACACTAATGACAGCAAAAAGTTTGAGTCTACAACATTTAGTTAAGGTGTGAGAGCCAAAATGAACTTTTTATGGCTTTAAATGCATTTTCAGCCCGATTGTACACTTCAGGTGAAAATGTCAAAATCTTCAAAATGAGCAAAAGCACAATAAAATTAATGCTTGAATCATCTTCATTTTGCTAAAATATACTAATGACAGCAAAAAGTTTGAGTCTACAACATTTAGTTAAGGTGTGAGAGCCAAAATGAACTTTTTATTGCTTTAAACGCGTTTTCAGCCCCTAATTGTACACTTCAGGTGAAAAATTCAAAATCTTCAAAATGAGCAAAAGCACAATGAAATTAATGCTTGAATCATCTTCATTTTGCTAAAATACACTAATGACAGCAAAAAGTTTGAATCTACAACATTTAGTTAAGGTGTGAGAGCCAAAATGAACTTTTTATTGCTTTAAATGCATTTTCAGCCCGATTGTACACTTCAGGTAAAAATGTCAAAATCTTCAAAATGAGCAAAAGCACAATGAAATTAATGCTTGAATCATCTTCATTTTGCTAAAATACACTAATGACAGCAAAAAGTTTGAGTCTACAACATTTAGTTAAGGTGTGAGAGCCAAAATGAACTTTTTATGGCTTTAAATGCATTTTCAGCCTGATTGTACACTTCAGGTGAAAATGTCAAAATCTTCAAAATGAGCAAAAGCACAATGAAATTAATGCTTGAATCATCTTCATTTTGCTAACATACACTAATGACAGCAAAAAGTTTGAGTCTACAACATTTAGTTAAGGTGTGAGAGCCAAAATGAACTTTTTATGGCTTTAAATGCATTTTCAGCCCGATTGTACACTTCAGGTGAAAATGTCAAAATCTTCAAAATGAGCAAAAGCACAATAAAATTAATGCTTGAATCATCTTCATTTTGCTAAAATATACTAATGACAGCAAAAAGTTTGAGTCTACAACATTTAGTTAAGGTGTGAGAGCCAAAATGAACTTTTTATTGCTTTAAACGCGTTTTCAGCCCCTAATTGTACACTTCAGGTGAAAATGTCAAAATCTTCAAAATGAGCAAAAGCACAATGAAATTAATGCTTGAATCATCTTCATTTTGCTAAAATACACTAATGACAGCAAAAAGTTTGAATCTACAACATTTAGTTAAGGTGTGAGAGCCAAAATGAACTTTTTATTGCTTTAAATGCATTTTCAGCCCGATTGTACACTTCAGGTGAAAATGTCAAAATCTTCAAAATGAGCAAAAGCACAATGAAATTAATGCTTGAATCATCTTCATTTTGCTAACATACACTAATGACAGCAAAAAGTTTGAGTCTACAACATTTAGTTAAGGTGTGAGAGCCAAAATGAACTTTTTATGGCTTTAAATGCATTTTCAGCCCGATTGTACACTTCAGGTGAAAATGTCAAAATCTTCAAAATGAGCAAAAGCACAATGACATTAATGCTTGAATCATCTTCATTTTTCTAAAATACACTAATGACAGCAAAAAGTTTGAGTCTACAACATTTAGTTAAGGTGTGAGAGCCAAAATGAACTTTTTATGGCTTTAAATGCATTTTCAGCCTGATTGTACACTTCAGGTGAAAATGTCAAAATCTTCAAAATGAGCAAAAGCACAATGAAATTAATGCTTGAATCATCTTCATTTTGCTAACATACACTAATGACAGCAAAAAGTTTGAGTCTACAACATTTAGTTAAGGTGTGAGAGCCAAAATGAACTTTTTATGGCTTTAAATGCATTTTCAGCCTGATTGTACACTTCAGGTGAAAATGTCAAAATCTTCAAAATGAGCAAAAGCACAATGAAATTAATGGTTGAATCATCTTCATTTTGCTAACATACACTAATGACAGCAAAAAGTTTGAGTCTACAACATTTAGTTAAGGTGTGAGAGCCAAAATGAACTTTTTATGGCTTTAAATGCATTTTCAGCCTGATTGTACACTTCAGGTGAAAATGTCAAAATCTTCAAAATGAGCAAAAGCACAATGAAATTAATGGTTGAATCATCTTCATTTTGCTAACATACACTAATGACAGCAAAAAGTTTGAGTCTACAACATTTAGTTAAGGTGTGAGAGCCAAAATGAACTTTTTATGGCTTTAAATGCATTTTCAGCCCGATTGTACACTTCAGGTGAAAATGTCAAAATCTTCAAAATGAGCAAAAGCACAATAAAATTAATGCTTGAATCATCTTCATTTTGCTAAAATACACTAATGACAGCAAAAAGTTTGAGTCTACAACATTTAGTTAAGGTGTGAGAGCCAAAATGAACTTTTTATGGCTTTAAATGCATTTTCAGCCTGATTGTACACTTCAGGTGAAAATGTCAAAATCTTCAAAATGAGCAAAAGCACAATGAAATTAATGCTTGAATCATCTTCATTTTGCTAAAATATACTAATGACAGCAAAAAGTTTGAGTCTACAACATTTAGTTAAGGTGTGAGAGCCAAAATGAACTTTTTATTGCTTTAAACGCGTTTTCAGCCCCTAATTGTACACTTCAGGTGAAAATGTCAAAATCTTCAAAATGAGCAAAAACACAATGAAATTAATGCTTGAATCATCTTCATTTTGCTAACATACACTAATGACAGCAAAAAGTTTGAGTCTACAACATTTAGTTAAGGTGTGATAGCCAAAATGAACTTTTTATGGCTTTAAATGCATTTTCAGCCTGATTGTACACTTCAGGTGAAAATGTCAAAATCTTCAAAATGAGCAAAAGCACAATGAAATTAATGCTTGAATCATCTTCATTTTGCTAAAATACACTAATGACAGCAAAAAGTTTGAGTCTACAACATTTAGTTAAGGTGTGAGAGCCAAAATGAACTTTTTATGGCTTTAAATGCATTTTCAGCCTGATTGTACACTTCAGGTGAAAATGTCAAAATCTTCAAAATGAGCAAAAGCACAATGAAATTAATGCTTGAATCATCTTCATTTTGCTAACATACACTAATGACAGCAAAAAGTTTGAGTCTACAACATTTAGTTAAGGTGTGAGAGCCAAAATGAACTTTTTATGGCTTTAAATGCATTTTCAGCCCGATTGTACACTTCAGGTGAAAATGTCAAAATCTTCAAAATGAGCAAAAGCACAATCAAATGAATGCTTGAATCATCTTCATTTTGCTAAAATATACTAATGACAGCAAAAAGTTTGAGTCTACAACATTTAGTTAAGGTGTGAGAGCCAAAATGAACTTTTTATTGCTTTAAACGCGTTTTCAGCCCCTAATTGTACACTTCAGGTGAAAATGTCAAAATCTTCAAAATGAGCAAAAGCACAATGAAATTAATGCTTGAATCATCTTCATTTTGCTAAAATACACTAATGACAGCAAAAAGTTTGAGTCTACAACATTTAGTTAAGGTGTGAGAGCCAAAATGAACTTTTTATGGCTTTAAATGCATTTTCAGCCTGATTGTACACTTCAGGTGAAAATGTCAAAATCTTCAAAATGAGCAAAAGCACAATGAAATTAATGCTTGAATCATCTTCATTTTGCTAACATACACTAATGACAGCAAAAAGTTTGAGTCTACAACATTTAGTTAAGGTGTGAGAGCCAAAATGAACTTTTTATGGCTTTAAATGCATTTTCAGCCCGATTGTACACTTCAGGTGAAAATGTCAAAATCTTCAAAATGAGCAAAAGCACAATGAAATTAATGCTTGAATCATCTTCATTTTGCTAAAATACACTAATGACAGCAAAAAGTTTGAGTCTACAACATTTAGTTAAGGTGTGAGAGCCAAAATGAACTTTTTATGGCTTTAAATGCATTTTCAGCCTGATTGTACACTTCAGGTGAAAATGTCAAAATCTTCAAAATGAGCAAAAGCACAATGAAATTAATGCTTGAATCATCTTCATTTTGCTAACATACACTAATGACAGCAAAAAGTTTGAGTCTACAACATTTAGTTAAGGTGTGAGAGCCAAAATGAACTTTTTATGGCTTTAAATGCATTTTCAGCCTGATTGTACACTTCAGGTGAAAATGTCAAAATCTTCAAAATGAGCAAAAGCACAATGAAATTAATGCTTGAATCATCTTCATTTTGCTAAAATACACTAATGACAGCAAAAAGTTTGAGTCTACAACATTTAGTTAAGGTGTGAGAGCCAAAATGAACTTTTTATGGCTTTAAATGCATTTTCAGCCCGATTGTACACTTCAGGTGAAAATGTCAAAATCTTCAAAATGAGCAAAAGCACAATAAAATTAATGCTTGAATCATCTTCATTTTGCTAAAATATACTAATGACAGCAAAAAGTTTGAGTCTACAACATTTAGTTAAGGTGTGAGAGCCAAAATGAACTTTTTATTGCTTTAAACGCGTTTTCAGCCCCTAATTGTACACTTCAGGTGAAAAATTCAAAATCTTCAAAATGAGCAAAAGCACAATGAAATTAATGCTTGAATCATCTTCATTTTGCTAAAATACACTAATGACAGCAAAAAGTTTGAATCTACAACATTTAGTTAAGGTGTGAGAGCCAAAATGAACTTTTTATTGCTTTAAATGCATTTTCAGCCCGATTGTACACTTCAGGTAAAAATGTCAAAATCTTCAAAATGAGCAAAAGCACAATGAAATTAATGCTTGAATCATCTTCATTTTGCTAAAATACACTAATGACAGCAAAAAGTTTGAGTCTACAACATTTAGTTAAGGTGTGAGAGCCAAAATGAACTTTTTATGGCTTTAAATGCATTTTCAGCCTGATTGTACACTTCAGGTGAAAATGTCAAAATCTTCAAAATGAGCAAAAGCACAATGAAATTAATGCTTGAATCATCTTCATTTTGCTAACATACACTAATGACAGCAAAAAGTTTGAGTCTACAACATTTAGTTAAGGTGTGAGAGCCAAAATGAACTTTTTATGGCTTTAAATGCATTTTCAGCCCGATTGTACACTTCAGGTGAAAATGTCAAAATCTTCAAAATGAGCAAAAGCACAATAAAATTAATGCTTGAATCATCTTCATTTTGCTAAAATATACTAATGACAGCAAAAAGTTTGAGTCTACAACATTTAGTTAAGGTGTGAGAGCCAAAATGAACTTTTTATTGCTTTAAACGCGTTTTCAGCCCCTAATTGTACACTTCAGGTGAAAATGTCAAAATCTTCAAAATGAGCAAAAGCACAATGAAATTAATGCTTGAATCATCTTCATTTTGCTAAAATACACTAATGACAGCAAAAAGTTTGAATCTACAACATTTAGTTAAGGTGTGAGAGCCAAAATGAACTTTTTATGGCTTTAAATGCATTTTCAGCCCGATTGTACACTTCAGGTGAAAATGTCAAAATCTTCAAAATGAGCAAAAGCACAATAAAATTAATGCTTGAATCATCTTCATTTTGCTAAAATATACTAATGACAGCAAAAAGTTTGAGTCTACAACATTTAGTTAAGGTGTGAGAGCCAAAATGAACTTTTTATTGCTTTAAACGCGTTTTCAGCCCCTAATTGTACACTTCAGGTGAAAAATTCAAAATCTTCAAAATGAGCAAAAGCACAATGAAATTAATGCTTGAATCATCTTCATTTTGCTAAAATACACTAATGACAGCAAAAGGTTTGAATCTACAACATTTAGTTAAGGTGTGACAGCCAAAATGAACTTTTTATTGCTTTAAATGCATTTTCAGCCCGATTGTACACTTCAGGTAAAAATGTCAAAATCTTCAAAATGAGCAAAAGCACAATGAAATTAATGCTTGAATCATCTTCATTTTGCTAAAATACACTAATGACAGCAAAAAGTTTGAGTCTACAACATTTAGTTAAGGTGTGAGAGCCAAAATGAACTTTTTATGGCTTTAAATGCATTTTCAGCCTGATTGTACACTTCAGGTGAAAATGTCAAAATCTTCAAAATGAGCAAAAGCACAATGAAATTAATGCTTGAATCATCTTCATTTTGCTAACATACACTAATGACAGCAAAAAGTTTGAGTCTACAACATTTAGTTAAGGTGTGAGAGCCAAAATGAACTTTTTATGGCTTTAAATGCATTTTCAGCCCGATTGTACACTTCAGGTGAAAATGTCAAAATCTTCAAAATGAGCAAAAGCACAATAAAATTAATGCTTGAATCATCTTCATTTTGCTAAAATATACTAATGACAGCAAAAAGTTTGAGTCTACAACATTTAGTTAAGGTGTGAGAGCCAAAATGAACTTTTTATTGCTTTAAACGCGTTTTCAGCCCCTAATTGTACACTTCAGGTGAAAATGTCAAAATCTTCAAAATGAGCAAAAGCACAATGAAATTAATGCTTGAATCATCTTCATTTTGCTAAAATACACTAATGACAGCAAAAAGTTTGAATCTACAACATTTAGTTAAGGTGTGAGAGCCAAAATGAACTTTTTATTGCTTTAAATGCATTTTCAGCCCGATTGTACACTTCAGGTGAAAATGTCAAAATCTTCAAAATGAGCAAAAGCACAATAAAATTAATGCTTGAATCATCTTCATTTTGCTAAAATACACTAATGACAGCAAAAAGTTTGAGTCTACAACATTTAGTTAAGGTGTGAGAGCCAAAATGAACTTTTTATGGCTTTAAATGCATTTTCAGCCTGATTGTACACTTCAGGTGAAAATGTCAAAATCTTCAAAATGAGCAAAAGCACAATGAAATTAATGCTTGAATCATCTTCATTTTGCTAAAATATACTAATGACAGCAAAAAGTTTGAGTCTACAACATTTAGTTAAGGTGTGAGAGCCAAAATGAACTTTTTATTGCTTTAAACGCGTTTTCAGCCCCTAATTGTACACTTCAGGTGAAAATGTCAAAATCTTCAAAATGAGCAAAAACACAATGAAATTAATGCTTGAATCATCTTCATTTTGCTAACATACACTAATGACAGCAAAAAGTTTGAGTCTACAACATTTAGTTAAGGTGTGATAGCCAAAATGAACTTTTTATGGCTTTAAATGCATTTTCAGCCTGATTGTACACTTCAGGTGAAAATGTCAAAATCTTCAAAATGAGCAAAAGCACAATGAAATTAATGCTTGAATCATCTTCATTTTGCTAAAATACACTAATGACAGCAAAAAGTTTGAGTCTACAACATTTAGTTAAGGTGTGAGAGCCAAAATGAACTTTTTATGGCTTTAAATGCATTTTCAGCCTGATTGTACACTTCAGGTGAAAATGTCAAAATCTTCAAAATGAGCAAAAGCACAATGAAATTAATGCTTGAATCATCTTCATTTTGCTAAAATACACTAATGACAGCAAAAAGTTTGAGTCTACAACATTTAGTTAAGGTGTGAGAGCCAAAATGAACTTTTTATGGCTTTAAATGCATTTTCAGCCCGATTGTACACTTCAGGTGAAAATGTCAAAATCTTCAAAATGAGCAAAAGCACAATAAAATTAATGCTTGAATCATCTTCATTTTGCTAAAATACACTAATGACAGCAAAAAGTTTGAGTCTACAACATTTAGTTAAGGTGTGAGAGCCAAAATGAACTTTTTATTGCTTTAAACGCGTTTTCAGCCCCTAACTGTACACTTCAGGTGAAAATGTCAAAATCTTCAAAATGAGCAAAAGCACAATGAAATTAATGCTTGAATCATCTTCATTTTGCTAAAATACACTAATGACAGCAAAAAGTTTGAGTCTACAACATTTAGTTAAGGTGTGAGAGCCAAAATGAACTTTTTATGGCTTTAAATGCATTTTCAGCCTGATTGTACACTTCAGGTGAAAATGTCAAAATCTTCAAAATGAGCAAAAGCACAATGAAATTAATGCTTGAATCATCTTCATTTTGCTAACATACACTAATGACAGCAAAAAGTTTGAGTCTACAACATTTAGTTAAGGTGTGAGAGCCAAAATGAACTTTTTATGGCTTTAAATGCATTTTCAGCCCGATTGTACACTTCAGGTGAAAATGTCAAAATCTTCAAAATGAGCAAAAGCACAATGAAATTAATGCTTGAATCATCTTCATTTTGCTAAAATACACTAATGACAGCAAAAAGTTTGAGTCTACAACATTTAGTTAAGGTGTGAGAGCCAAAATTAACTTTTTATGGCTTTAAATGCATTTTCAGCCTGATTGTACACTTCAGGTGAAAATGTCAAAATCTTCAAAATGAGCAAAAGCACAATGAAATTAATGCTTGAATCATCTTCATTTTGCTAACATACACTAATGACAGCAAAAAGTTTGAGTCTACAACATTTAGTTAAGGTGTGAGAGCCAAAATGAACTTTTTATGGCTTTAAATGCATTTTCAGCCTGATTGTACACTTCAGGTGAAAATGTCAAAATCTTCAAAATGAGCAAAAGCACAATGAAATTAATGCTTGAATCATCTTCATTTTGCTAAAATACACTAATGACAGCAAAAAGTTTGAGTCTACAACATTTAGTTAAGGTGTGAGAGCCAAAATGAACTTTTTATGGCTTTAAATGCATTTTCAGCCCGATTGTACACTTCAGGTGAAAATGTCAAAATCTTCAAAATGAGCAAAAGCACAATAAAATTAATGCTTGAATCATCTTCATTTTGCTAAAATATACTAATGACAGCAAAACGTTTGAGTCTACAACATTTAGTTAAGGTGTGAGAGCCAAAATGAACTTTTTATTGCTTTAAACGCGTTTTCAGCCCCTAATTGTACACTTCAGGTGAAAAATTCAAAATCTTCAAAATGAGCAAAAGCACAATGAAATTAATGCTTGAATCATCTTCATTTTGCTAAAATACACTAATGACAGCAAAAAGTTTGAATCTACAACATTTAGTTAAGGTGTGAGAGCCAAAATGAACTTTTTATTGCTTTAAATGCATTTTCAGCCCGATTGTACACTTCAGGTAAAAATGTCAAAATCTTCAAAATGAGCAAAAGCACAATGAAATTAATGCTTGAATCATCTTCATTTTGCTAAAATACACTAATGACAGCAAAAAGTTTGAGTCTACAACATTTAGTTAAGGTGTGAGAGCCAAAATGAACTTTTTATGGCTTTAAATGCATTTTCAGCCTGATTGTACACTTCAGGTGAAAATGTCAAAATCTTCAAAATGAGCAAAAGCACAATGAAATTAATGCTTGAATCATCTTCATTTTGCTAAAATACACTAATGACAGCAAAAAGTTTGAGTCTACAACATTTAGTTAAGGTGTGAGAGCCAAAATGAACTTTTTATGGCTTTAAATGCATTTTCAGCCCGATTGTACACTTCAGGTGAAAATGTCAAAATCTTCAAAATGAGCAAAAGCACAATAAAATTAATGCTTGAATCATCTTCATTTTGCTAAAATACACTAATGACAGCAAAAAGTTTGAGTCTACATTATTTAGTTAAGGTGTGAGAGCCAAAATGAACTTTTTATTGCTTTAAACGCGTTTTCAGCCCCTAACTGTACACTTCAGGTGAAAATGTCAAAATCTTCAAAATGAGCAAAAGCACAATGAAATTAATGCTTGAATCATCTTCATTTTGCTAAAATACACTAATGACAGCAAAAAGTTTGAGTCTACAACATTTAGTTAAGGTGTGAGAGCCAAAATGAACTTTTTATGGCTTTAAATGCATTTTCAGCCTGATTGTACACTTCAGGTGAAAATGTCAAAATCTTCAAAATGAGCAAAAGCACAATGAAATTAATGCTTGAATCATCTTCATTTTGCTAACATACACTAATGACAGCAAAAAGTTTGAGTCTACAACATTTAGTTAAGGTGTGAGAGCCAAAATGAACTTTTTATGGCTTTAAATGCATTTTCAGCCCGATTGTACACTTCAGGTGAAAATGTCAAAATCTTCAAAATGAGCAAAAGCACAATGAAATTAATGCTTGAATCATCTTCATTTTGCTAAAATACACTAATGACAGCAAAAAGTTTGAGTCTACAACATTTAGTTAAGGTGTGAGAGCCAAAATGAACTTTTTATGGCTTTAAATGCATTTTCAGCCTGATTGTACACTTCAGGTGAAAATGTCAAAATCTTCAAAATGAGCAAAAGCACAATGAAATTAATGCTTGAATCATCTTCATTTTGCTCACATACACTAATGACAGCAAAAAGTTTGAGTCTACAACATTTAGTTAAGGTGTGAGAGCCAAAATGAACTTTTTATGGCTTTAAATGCATTTTCAGCCCGATTGTACACTTCAGGTGAAAATGTCAAAATCTTCAAAATGAGCAAAAGCACAATAAAATTAATGCTTGAATCATCTTCATTTTGCTAAAATACACTAATGACAGCAAAAAGTTTGAGTCTACATTATTTAGTTAAGGTGTGAGAGCCAAAATGAACTTTTTATTGCTTTAAACGCGTTTTCAGCCCTAACTGTACACTTCAGGTGAAAATGTCAAAATCTTCAAAATGAGCAAAAGCACAATGAAATTAATGCTTGAATCATCTTCATTTTGCTAAAATACACTAATGACAGCAAAAAGTTTGAGTCTACAACATTTAGTTAAGGTGTGAGAGCCAAAATGAACTTTTTATGGCTTTAAATGCATTTTCAGCCTGATTGTACACTTCAGGTGAAAATGTCAAAATCTTCAAAATGAGCAAAAGCACAATGAAATTAATGCTTGAATCATCTTCATTTTGCTAACATACACTAATGACAGCAAAAAGTTTGAGTCTACAACATTTAGTTAAGGTGTGAGAGCCAAAATGAACTTTTTATGGCTTTAAATGCATTTTCAGCCCGATTGTACACTTCAGGTGAAAATGTCAAAATCTTCAAAATGAGCAAAAGCACAATGAAATTAATGCTTGAATCATCTTCATTTTGCTAAAATACACTAATGACAGCAAAAAGTTTGAGTCTACAACATTTAGTTAAGGTGTGAGAGCCAAAATGAACTTTTTATGGCTTTAAATGCATTTTCAGCCTGATTGTACACTTCAGGTGAAAATGTCAAAATCTTCAAAATGAGCAAAAGCACAATGAAATTAATGCTTGAATCATCTTCATTTTGCTCACATACACTAATGACAGCAAAAAGTTTGAGTCTACAACATTTAGTTAAGGTGTGAGAGCCAAAATGAACTTTTTATGGCTTTAAATGCATTTTCAGCCTGATTGTACACTTCAGGTGAAAATGTCAAAATCTTCAAAATGAGCAAAAGCACAATGAAATTAATGCTTGAATCATCTTCATTTTGCTAAAATACACTAATGACAGCAAAAAGTTTGAGTCTACAACATTTAGTTAAGGTGTGAGAGCCAAAATGAACTTTTTATGGCTTTAAATGCATTTTCAGCCCGATTGTACACTTCAGGTGAAAATGTCAAAATCTTCAAAATGAGCAAAAGCACAATAAAATTAATGCTTGAATCATCTTCATTTTGCTAAAATATACTAATGACAGCAAAAAGTTTGAGTCTACAACATTTAGTTAAGGTGTGAGAGCCAAAATGAACTTTTTATTGCTTTAAACGCGTTTTCAGCCCTAATTGTACACTTCAGGTGAAAAAGTCAAAATCTTCAAAATGAGCAAAAGCACAATGAAATTAATGCTTGAATCATCTTCATTTTGCTAAAATACACTAATGACAGCAAAAAGTTTGAGTCTACAACATTTAGTTAAGGTGTGAGAGCCAAAATGAACTTTTTATTGCTTTAAATGCATTTTCAGCCCGATTGTACACTTCAGGTAAAAATGTCAAAATCTTCAAAATGAGCAAAAGCACAATGAAATTAATGCTTGAATCATCTTCATTTTGCTAAAATACACTAATGACAGCAAAAAGTTTGAGTCTACAACATTTAGTTAAGGTGTGAGAGCCAAAATGAACTTTTTATGGCTTTAAATGCATTTTCAGCCTGATTGTACACTTCAGGTGAAAATGTCAAAATCTTCAAAATGAGCAAAAGCACAATGAAATTAATGCTTGAATCATCTTCATTTTGCTAACATACACTAATGACAGCAAAAAGTTTGAGTCTACAACATTTAGTTAAGGTGTGAGAGC